>NC_068370.1:40882710-41112710 GCF_020536995.1 Dreissena polymorpha | reverse complement strand
TAGGGGTTTGAACACCTGCATTGAACACCAGCGACATCACGTAATGTCCTGACACAGGCACACTGAAAATTCCGGATTTACTGCTGTATGCATTACCGACATTTGCGATGATTTCATCGAATATTATCGTCCGATGTATGCCTGAATTGACCATGTAGTTTGACAGTCCGACGCAAAAAGCGACTCGTCCTGGCAATTGACCTGAGTGATAATAAAACAAATAGCACCTTTAAATCCTTTAAATTAGTTTGTATAACATACGAGACATTGTATTATATGATAAAATACCATGTCGTTTAAGGTAGCGCACCTCTAAAGGACACATATCCAAATATAATCTAATTAATTATTTTCTTAATCAGCATCATTTCACTGAACTACATGCAAATTTGTAGGTAGGCTTTCCATGCTTTTTAAAAAAATATACCGTTTTTTTCAAAACCACCCTACGCTCAGCTTTTGTACAGTTCATTTTCACCCCTGGGGTATATAAAAGTTCCATAATTCATTCAAATTTCCAAATATGGGCATGCTGTTGGTGTGTATAGATGCAGTAAAGGTGTTTATAATTTAAACATTTTTTTTTACAAATTTTTATCTATGGAAGAGCGCCATGAAATGTAAGTGATTTCAGCCAAGTAAAAATTGGGTCGGTAAAACAAAGTGTCATAAATTTCAAAATTGTATCATTAAAGTTATATTTTAAACATAGTTTTTATAGAAACCCTATATACAGCAAAAATACCAAGAAATAGACAGATTTACCGTTTACTTTTTGAAATAAAAACAAAAATGCAACATGCATCATTCGTATTTTCAGCAGTTAATCACCCAATTTAGCCATAACGTTGTTTTAATTTTAAAAATTGAAGGATGTGCATAAAAATTTCAACATATTAAACAAAAAACATAGCATATATGCTACATTAAATCAAATTACGTTAGAAAAGAAATAAAACGTGTAGCAAAAAGTATGCGATGTCGGCAGGATTCGAACCTGCGCGGGAAGATCCCAAAAAGATTTGTGGTCCATCGCCTTAACCACTAGGCCACGACAACTTCAAATTTGTGCAAGCTTAAATTAGATATTCATAAGTAAACAGGTAAAAAGGCTCGCCAATCTTTGAAGAAATCGCGAAATCGTATTTTTTCAGATGATATTTGGATCAAAGTCAATATTTATTGTGAAAATAATGTATTCTAAAGGAATTACGTTAACATATTACAAAATTCGAACTTGAAAAAAATAAAATGCATCTCTCGGAAATAACCGATCATTTAAGATCGGCAATGATCGTAAAATAAATCGCGGGAAATCATTAGAGGTGCGCTACCTTAAGTGTTTTGAAAAGAAACAAATAAATACGCACTAAGAAATACAATGCACGTAAGGTTTTGAAATATAGCATAGTTACGTTTAACTATTTGCGGAGTTCGCATTTTGCTTGGTTCCATCGGTCTTGATAAATTGGTCGGTGCTTTCAGTTTAAAAGTAGATCGCTCGCTTTCCGTATTCGATTCCTGGAGCATATTATCATGAACAATTGAGTCACCATTTTGTTGCATCAGCGCCTTGACCAGCTTATCCAAGTTCTTAACCTTGGCCACAATATCGAAACCATCCTCTTCGCCACCGAATAGTTTTTCTATTTGTTCAAGTCTTTTATTTCTGTCTTCCAAAATTTCGATACGTTTTTCCAGAAACGCCATTTTTTGAAAGAGTTTATTAACAACAGCCATATCGATCTCTTGTCCTGACGTTATAAGAACGAGCAGAAAAAGACAAAAACTAAAGGAAGCGAAGCTCTTCATTTCAATTAAAGAAGTGTGACACAGCTAGCACACTTCACTTGAGTCAAAATGGTTCTGAAACTAAGGCATATTTTACAAGACCCACAGAGGCGGTTTTAGATAGATATGAATAGCGCACGCCCCCTCCGTAATATTGTATATATATATATATAATGTCAACAACCCATCTATTTATACTTTAGAAAATACATGAAAGTAAACTATACAGATCAAAATAAAATGATTGATGCATAGCTAAAATTATGAAGCGGTATTCAACGGTTGTGATGAATGAATTTCATAATCGCATATGCATTTCGAGGCCTAAGCAGAAACTGACAGATTCAATACTAGAATCTTTGCTACGTGAATGTGTTCGCAAGAATGTCATGTATCATGCATTTGCCTGGAACCCCGTAAGAACGTATTATTTATCTGTTGTCAAACTGTCATTTTTTAATTACTACTAAATGCGTTCGATAGTCTGTAATTGATGAAAGTGTTATGTGATTTGAAACATGCATAAGATCGTACGTTGTCGTTTGTTTTTAATTATTTTTACGCCACATATAGAATACACAATATGATAACGTTTTTTTCCAATTCTTGTTTTAATAGAGTATGAGCACAACATAGATCGGATTATTAGATACAAAAAAGCGTCAGTTGTGGACTGCAGTATTAAGAAAGTTCCAACCATTACTTCTCAAAACTCTTCAGCAGCCGCCCCTGGTTAATCGACAAATATCGCACGTTTTGTCTTCATTTCACGTCCGTTTTGATCGCACTATCGTCACGAAATCACGCATTCGACAGTCAGCAAGAATTTGGACAGTCGTGTTCACTATCTAAAGAATTAAGGACAATATACATCGGGCTTATTTTATTTGGCACACATAACATGACAACCTTTGTATGTCTGAAGATATTATTGTACGAGGGAATGGAAAATGATCAAGACGAAAACCCTTTTATGCACTTCTTAAACATTTAAATGTTTCAATAAGTGTGTCGGAAATGCATTTAGCACGAACAATGTCTTCACTTTGTGAATCATATCAAAGGTTTTACAAACCGATATTGTTCACTAATTGAAATAATTACATTAATCAGATTATTCACATGCATTTTGTTCATGTGGGTAAATTATGTGTGAAATATTTGAATCGAGATATGTTAAACAGATTTCATTTCAACTCATTTTATTCCATTATTTTCTTAAATAAAAGCATAAAACGAAACTATTGGTTTCACTGAAATAACGAAATTCATTAAAGTATGTTACGAATTTGTGTATGATTTATGATGAACCATTATTTAATAAATCATCATTCCAAAGTTGAAATGTTTTGGTAAAGCAATCCATGTATGCATTCATACATTTTTCAGATTTTCTATTTAACGTCCCACTTCGTCAAATGCAAGCGCAACTGAACTCAGTGGTTGTGTAGTGTTCATTGTAACTGGAACATTGGTATTTCCTTTAGCGACATCCTTTGAACTAAGCGGTTTTTAGATCATTAGAAGTCACATCAGCTTTGATCATTCTACGTGTGTATTCCCAGGCACCGTTTTCAGCTTAAAAAGGATTAAAAAGTCAACTGTCCCAACACGCTTACATTCAAATCTCATGTCATGTCTTACATTTAATATAACGCACAATATATTGTTACTAATTTCTTCATAGAATGAAATATTTTTTAAGAGATATCACCGTAATTTTACCATCAGTCTAGTTTCGATTTTACATTAGGGCATTAATAGTGGAGTTACATTTAATCGAATCACGTGGTCATTTTGTGAATATAGCGCTCTTTGCGTTGCGTTCTATTGTAACGAAACGTTTTATGCTCATAAATAGAATAAGTAAAAATGATAAACACGGTTGTTTAGGAAATCGATTGCAAATCATTAACGTAAACGTAAATAGTAACAGTAATATTTTATTTGAATATTCAAATGCTGTACTAGTATATATGACGCGCCAATCACGACCAGGCTGACACAATCGTGTGATGTTGATAATGAATCTTCGTATATTGATTGTATTAAATGATGCATTGAATAGGTTGCAAATATTAAACAATTGTTAAACGAATATGGATTTTCCATTTTGTTTAAAATAAATATAACAAGTAGAAATTATTTTGTGTGTGAATTAAAATGCAGACATATTGACACCCTAAAGCAGGAATGATTTGGTAATATGAATTGACGTTCTATTATATAAACGTATAGAATTTTAAAATCTGCTTTTTGATATGAATATTTCTCTTACTATTGCCCAACTGTCATCGTGTATACGTTTTAAAATTAAGGTATTCTGCAATATTCCTTGTGAAACAATTTCCATCGTGAACAACGTTATTTTCTTTGCTGTAATTAAACGGACATAGAGGATAATTCTTAATAATTTGTGTTTGTCCATGCTATCGTTCACTACGTCAGAATTACATTTAACGTATTTATAACATGAACCCATACGTTATCATGTTCTATAGTGTATTAACATCAACATTTTTATAGGAAATTATTAATGTATGTAAATATACAAAAGAAGCCGACACGAAACGAAATTTTATTATTAATGCCATTAATTTACTTATTTATTTTCTCTACATACCATGAATTAAGTCTAAATATCACTTTTCAGTCATTGATATCATGCGAATTAATTTATCTCCTAGTGTTGCATTTGTGTTGAATAAAATCATATATACAATTGTCAACTCAACGTAATAGTTTATCCGTTTTGCCATTAAAAATAGTACGTTTTTTAGTTACAAAATGGTTGTTTTTCTCTTATTTATTCTTTTTGAAATCTCATTGAATTGACACACACGAACACACACACACCACACACACACACACACACACACACACACACACACACACACACACACACACACACACACACACACACACACACACACACACACACACACACACACACACACACACACACACACACACACACACACACACACACACACACACACACACACACACACACACACACACACACACACACACACACACACACACACACACACACACACACACACACACACACACACACACACACACACACACACACACACCACACACACACACACACACACACACACACACACACACACACACACACACACACACACACACACACACACACACACACACACACACACACACACACACACACACACACACACACACACACACACACACACACACACACACACACACACACACACACACACACACACACACACACACACACACACACACACACACACACACACACACACACACACACACACACACACCTTTGTACCTCTGTATAAGTCTACATAAACTTGTCCGTACTGTCTATATTAATTTTGAAATAAACTTGGAGGTCAAAAATTGAAATGTCAGTCCCTTGTCGCTTTTTGTCAGGTGATTGTATTTTTTCGAAAACAAGTCGCGTTATTTATAATACATGGGCTAATTTTGGTATCAGAATCTTGATCAATAATGGCAATAAAGACATTATAAGCCACCAAGACCAAGATAAATAACACATTAAGATATGGTTCGTCGTAAATCACTTCGACTTCAAGTAACAGCGAGGGATTGGATGATACTGTGCAATCCTGATCAATTAACATGAGGCCTATACCTGTTTCGATATTTATGTCGATATTCAAACTGATGTATTAATTGTGATATTGCAATAACTATTTTATTTTGCCTACATTAGCGGCATTCTATACAAATAACTTAAAGTGTCTAAATTCTGAGGGAATCAAGTCGATCACAAACTTCTTTTTACAATGAACACTTGTGACGTATGTCTGTCTTCTGTCAGTAGTATTGAGTTTAGTTTTGTAAATTCTTTTGTTACAAATCATTTTTGTAATACATCTCCGAACCTGATTATGCAAACGTGATGAAATATATTTGTTCGATTACTTCTGTGCTATCATTGTGTACGTAGAGCGTGCGATTCACGAAGAAAACAAACTATGCAGTAAAACCAAATGCGTTGATAGTGACAATCATGACAAAACACATCGCGTGATTTGAATTCGCAAAACTGAACATTTTATTGCATGTATGCAGAGCCCATAACACACACGCATAAGCGTGCTTCAAAACTAAACTAAACAAGAGCACCGCCTTGCGGGTGCAGACCGCTCATCTATTTTTCTTTTTAATGGTGTAGGGACCTATCTTAATTTCAATCACAAAGGAGGGAGGGGTGAAGTGGAGAGGGATGTATAGTGTCAAAAAAATATTATTATTTTTTTTTTGGGGGGGGGGAGATTTTTGGGTGGGATGGTTGGACGGTATTTCAGAAATAAAATTATATAAATAAATATTTGTGTTTTTTTAACCAAGTTTGAAAAAAACTAAAGATGTGTTTGTCAGAAACACAATGCCCCCTATTGTTTTTTTTACCTTTGACCTTGAAGGATTACCTTGACCTTGAACTTCAACTACTCAAAGTGTGCAGCTTTATGAGAACGCCACTTTGCAATATTATTTTTTTGACCTTTGACCTTGAATGATGACCTTGACCTTGAAGGATGACATTGACCTTGAACTTCCACCACTCAAAATGTGCAGCTTCATGAAAACGCCGCTTTGAAATAATAAAAAAAATACCTTTGACCTTGAAGGATGACCTTGACCTTGAAGAATGACATTGACCTTGAACTTCGGCCACTCAAAATGTGCAGCTTAATAAGAACGCGGCTTTGATTGTTTTATTTTTTTGACCTTGAAGGATGACCTTGACCTTTAACTTCCACCACTCAAAATGTGCAGCATTATGATAACGCCGCTTTAATTTTTTTTAACTTTGACCTTGAAGTATGACCTTGACCTTGAAGGATGGCCTTGACCTTGAACTTTCACTACAAAAAATGTGTAGCTTCATGATAACGCCGCTTTGAATTATTTTTTTTGACCTTGATGGATGACCTTGACCTTGAAGAATGACGTTGACTTTGAACTTCCACCACTCAAAATGTGTAGCTTCATGAGAACGCCGCTTTTATTTTTTTTCATTTTTTTTTACATTGAAGGATGACCTTGACCTTTAACTTCCACCACTCAAAATGTGCAGCTTCATGATAACGCCGCTTTGAATTTTTTCCTTTAACCTTGAAGGATGACCTTGACCTTGAAGGATGACCTTGACCTTGAACTTTCACCACTCAAAATGTGAAGCTTCATAATAACGCCACTTTAAATATTTTTTTTACCTTTGACCTTGAAGGATGACCTTTGAACCTGAAGAATGACCTTGGCCTTGAACTTCCATCCCTCAAAATGTACAGCTTCATTAGACGTCGCTTTGAAATTTTGTATTATATTTTTACCTTTGAGATTGAAGGGTGACCTTGACCTTGAAGGATGACCTTGACCTTTAACTTCCACCATTCAAAATGTGCAGCTTCATGATAACGTCGCTTTGATTTTTTTTACCTTTGACCTTGAAGGATGACCTTGACCTTAAAGGATGACCTTGACCTTGAACATCCACCACTCAAAATGTGTAGCCAAATGATAATGCCGCTTTGATTTATTTGTTTGACCTTTGACCTTGAAGGGTGACCTTGACCTTGAAGAATGACCTTGACCTTGAACTTCCACCACTCAAAATGTGCAGCTTTATGAGAACGCCGCTTTGAATTAAAAAAAAAAATGACCTTTGACCTTAAAGGATGCCCTTGACCTTGAAGGATGACCTTGACTTTGAAGGATGACCTTGACCTAGAACTTTCACCACTCAAAATATGCAGCTTCTTTAGAACGCCGCTTTGAAACTATTGATTTATTTTTTTACCTTAAAGGATGACCTTGACCTTCACCTTCTACCACTCAAAATGTTCATCTTCATGAGATACACATGTATGCCAAATATCAAGTTGCTATCTTCAAAAGTGAAAAAGTTATGGCCAATGTTTAAGTTTTTTTCGGACGGACGGACAGACTTACTGACATACTGACGGACAGATCAACTGCTATATGCGACCCTACCGGGAGCATACAAATTATTTTTTTGGGGTGGGGGTATAGTATGAGGGTGTGGTGGTCATTTATTAGATATTCTTTAATAAAAAATAATGGGGGGATTGAGGGGAATTTGGGGTGGATTCTGGGGGAATGGGGATTGGTTTTGGTAGAGTCTGTTGTGGTATGTCAGGTAAGAGTTGTTTTGTCAAAGTATCAATCGAATTTGATCATAAATAAAGAAGTTATGGCAATTTTTGCAAAATTTAATAATTTGACCTTGAGAGTCAAGGTCATTCAAAGGTCAAGGTAAATTCAACTTGCCAGGTACAGTATCCTCATGATAGTATGAACGTATTTGAAATTTAAAAGCAATAGCCTTGATACTTTAGAAGTAAAGTCGATATAAACACAAAATGTAACCATATATTCAAAGTTGCTAAATCAAAAAAGAGTAAAGTGGACCAAAACACAAAACTAAACCACATTTTCGAGTATAAAGAGCCCATAATTTCGTCAAAATGCCAGTCAAAGTTACATTACTTTGCCTGCACAGTCCCCTTACGATAGTTAGTAAGTGATGCAAGTATGAAAGCAATAGCTTTGATATTTTAGGAAAAAAGTGGACGTAAACACAAAACTTATCCAAATTTTCAATTTTCTACGTTTAAAAAAGGCACATTATTCTGTCAAAATGCAGTCAGAGTTACATAACTTTGCCTGCACAGTCCCCTTATGATAGTAAGTGTTGCAAGTACGAAAGCAATAGCAATATTCGATAAATGTTACCATGTAACAATTAATACGTGGTACTTAACTACTACGCACGATTACATATGCCTCTCTCGGTCATCATCCGAAATGACGAGACTTTACCTTCGGATAGGCAGTTTTCGATTTAAAACGTGTTTAAACAGTGGATTAATGCAAAGTTGAAATGCAGCCGCGCAAAGTAAGAAATGAGGAATTATTTTGGAATTTACAAAAGGAACGTTGAAGGTACATAAACATGTACATTGACGTTGCCAATAAAATAAAACTGTTGTCAAGAGAGTGCAGATGGTATAACTTGAAAAGTGGATTGAAATAGTCATTATCCCTGCATGCATGAGGAAACTGGTGCTTATTCAGTTCCCCATTTATGCTTGGAAATTCGTCGAAGGCTGGAGAAGAGAGGTAACTGCGCGTGGACCAGATTATGGATATGAAAAACACATAACAGGGCTTAAACGGCACGTGAATTTCATTCTTAATACACGATTTCTCCCGTTTAAGCTCTCCTTTTGCCAAGTTTCTGCACCCCGCTAGAGGGCATTATAGACGAGTTAATTGTTATTGTTTACATTCGGGATTTTCCGCGCATGCGCACTGACTGGTACATATTAAGAACCAATTAATGTACATTCATATATATAATTTCCTCTTTATAAAAATACAAATTAGTTATAAGCATCAGAGTAAACGTGGTCGGAAGACTAAATACTGACAATAAACACAACAAAACAATAAATTAGCAGTATTCTTTTTTATAGTAAGACTTTAAAAAATTATATTTCAAAACTTATAAAACATATATTAATTTGATTATAATTACAAACGGTGTGGATATTGTTATTGTTCATCAGCGATCGAAAGTGTATTATAAGAGGCGCATTTAATCAATTATAAAAAAAAGCCATAAAAAACGGAATAAAATACCCGGATTTCAAAAACTGGTTGGAAAAGCCGTGGCCGAAAAAAAAATCCTATTCGAAGAGGGTAGAAAATCCCGCTCGTGCTTTAACCAGAGTGGAATCAAATAAATAATAAATAGCCTATAGAAACTGTGCATTGAAAAACTTGTATTTACATTTTATTCACATGGTTTACCTGCGCTAATAATGTCTGTAAAAGGTCCCTATATGTAATGGGGTCCCATGCGGCCTTTCAGCTATTATTATTTATTGTTGTCTTTTAAACGTCCAAAATAATATCAAAATATATTGCACAACACTATTTAAGTTACAGTATGTGAAAAAGATAATTAAACACTACCTCTACCTCTTTTAATCAAGTAGCATATAAAATCTAGCTACGCACATGCATTGTGTTGTTATTATAACGCAGTTACGCCCCTTGTTATAAAAATATCGCGCTTCAAAATGAGTATGTTAAATTGATGAACTTATTACAAATAATTAATGAAAGCTCTAAGGAGAGTATAATACGAAATATTGTTCTATCTTAACACAATAATAGCTATATATTGTCTTTTATTAATTCCAAGACTGTAAATATTTTATTGTGTTCTTTCTTAAATAGCCCCTTTTTTCATATATTCATGCTTTCTGTTTTTGAGAGCACTACACTTTCCCCTATGCTTTTGATATATGTGTGCTTTCAAACAGTTTATGTATACTAAAGCAGTTGTTTTTGAGTGTGACGTCTTAATGTGAATAATTATATACATATGTTTAATGATCTATTTATCTTGTCAACTTGTTCCGGTTCATATTTTATATATTACTTGTAATACAACATTACTGCAACCAATCTTTTTTCCAGATACTTATTATCTGGAAACCGTTTTCTTATTTCTTAATCTTAAGCACTTGTTTTTGTGATCATTAATATGCTCTACTTATCATCTTATTAGCTGGAATCCATACATTTTTTGCATTTTATCAGTAATTACGCTGATACCATATACTATGCATATAAATATTGCTATCCCTGCTAGCGTGACCCTTGATTTTTATTGATTTTAGAAAAAAGTCTGTATTAGTGTGTTATATATACAGTTTTTTTTTCTTTCTGTGTGCATATAGTCCAACATGTATATATTCCTCATGTATGATAGTGTTAGAATTGTATTTTGATACACCATGTTATGCATGTAACAAGAATCCAGTGAAACTATTTAATTTAGATTTAAACATATTTAATAATAATCACATTCATATGATTATGTAACTAAGCATGACTTTCTTTTTTTGATGGGTTCAGGACACGCTTCAAAATATAAATACATCTGCTATTGTCAAATTTTAACTCAATACCCAGTCATTCAGTGTTACCAATTACTAGATAACTAATGCACTTTAATACCTTCAATTCAATAATTTTCATTTAACAGGTTAATTTGAAATGCATAGTTGTTCAAGGTATTAAAAGTGGAAGACTTAAATCATCCTTTTATTTTTTTCATTTAACACTTTATAAATAGCAGTCCTTATTAATATATTAACAAAAATCTTACTTCATTTTCGCTTTCATATGAAATTTATTTTAAGTGTTGAGTGAAATTTGGATGTAAAATATAATTACACTGTCTTATTCAATATCTCTGTCTTCAAGAGTATTCTCTGTTCTTAAAAGATCAGTTATACAATTATTAGGAGAAGTAACATGCTTGTCAAATTATATACCTTTTCTACATGCTGATTAAATTATACTGATAATACAAATTAAAAAGAAATAAAAAGTTACTCAAACTAAAGTGTAGTTAACATGCTTGTCAAACCTAAGTTCTCACTTGTATTAAAATTGATTATATAGCTATATTCATTCTACAAATCAAAATTAACTTATGTGTTAACATAATCAAATATAGACAAACCAATTATTAAATATATAAATGCTCCTAATTAAAATTTCTCCAGCATAGGGTTTGATGTGATCATGCAAGTAAATAGAATTATCACTTACACATTAGAGTTATTGATTTTATAGATGTAACGATTTATTATGCTGTTTATCATACAAACTGGCATATCTAACTTGTACCTTAGCTTTGTTTATGTTATAAGTTTATGTTATAAGTTTATGTTACATAAGCAAAACTGTTTTAGAAATCACCTTTTAAAGCATGTGTACTTAAATTACATATAACAATCCTAAATAGAAGTTGCAATTATTTTTGTTAATATCAATGAAAAACCATTTAAACCATTTAATTCAATAGAGGTTTCTACAGTATAGGAGAAGTTGTTTCATTTAAAAAAAAGAAACAACGCCAGAGAAGAAACGCAACATTATATTATGATTGATCCATGTGTTTGAAACTTATGTGTACTTCAATTACATATATTAATCATAAACATATGTTTTCATTAATGTGATAATGCTTTTATCCATGGGTACGAAACGTATTTGTTTTTTCTTCTATGTTTATCTAAAAACATTTGGAAAAAAAATATTTTTATTAATTTGCCAAATTTTTTATCCATGTGTATGAAACTTTATTGTTTTTTTTCTCCATGTTAATCTGAAAATCTTTGAAAAAATAATCCTATTTGTTACCGCCTCAGAATGACATCCGTTGTTGCAAACTTCATTGTGCAAAGTTTTAACCAACAATCTCATAACCAGCGCGTAATAGATCTTTTAGTTAATTCTACTATTACATGTATAAATTTGTAAATACTCTATGCCAAGCATACGTTATTGTTATGCACTTATGATCACATGAAAATAACAATAATCTTCCATAAGAATTCTAAACGAAGTACATTTACTGTTTTCTTATATAAATAAAAAAAGTTATTCATTTCTTAATAACATTGTATAAGCTTATATCTGCATTTAAACAAGAGCACCGCCTTGCGGGTGCAGACCGCTCATCTATTTTCTTTTTAAAGGTGAAGGGACTCTCATTTTCAATCACAAAGGAGGGAGGGGTGGAGTGAAGAGGGGTGTATAGTGTGGGGGTGTGGACATATTACATTATTTTCCAAAAATGCAAAAAAAAAAATTCGGGGGGGGGTATAGTGTGAGGGTGCGGTGGTCATTTGTGAGATGATCTTAAAAAAATAAATAATAAAAATTAGGGAGGATTCGGGTGGGGGAAGGGGGGGGGGGGTTGGGGGGATTCTTGGGTGCGATAATTGGACGGTATTTCAAACATAAAATAAAAAAAAAAATATTTGGGGTTTTTAACCGTATACAAAAAAATGGGGGGGGGGGGAGGGTGGGGTGGGGGGGTATAGTGTAAGGGTGTGGTGGTCATTTGTGAGATGATCAAAAAAAAAATTAGGGGGGGATTTGAGGGGGGGGGGGAATTCGGGGGGGGGGGAGGGGGGAAGGGCACAGGGGATGGTTTGGGTTGAGTCTATTGTGGTATGTCAGGTAAGAGTAGTTTTGTCAAAGTATCAATCAAATCTAATCATAAATAAAGAAGTTATGGCAATTTTAGCAAAATTTAATAATTTGACCTCGAGAGTCAAGGTCATTCAAAGGTCAAGGTAAAATTCAACTTGCCAGGTACAGTAACCTCATGATAGCATGAAAGTATTTGAAGTTTGAAAGCAATAGCCTTGATACTTCAG
Organism: Dreissena polymorpha; assembly: GCF_020536995.1. Classification (NCBI taxonomy): domain Eukaryota; kingdom Metazoa; phylum Mollusca; class Bivalvia; order Myida; family Dreissenidae; genus Dreissena; species Dreissena polymorpha. Next base: position 41,099,610 of record NC_068370.1, on the reverse strand, counting down.
AAGTAAAGTGGATCGAAACACAAAATTTAACCATATATTCAAAGTTACTAAGTAAAAAAAGGGCCATAATTCCGTAAAAATGACAACCAGAGTTATGCAACTTGTCCTTTTACTTTACCCTTATGATAGTTTGCGTGTGTTCCAAGTATGAAAGCAATATCTTTGATACTTTAGAATAAAGTGGACCAAAACACAAAACTTAACCAAATTTTCAATTTTCTAAATATAAAGGGCCCATAATTCCGTCCAAATGCCAGTCAGAGTTACATAACTTTGCCTGCACAGTCCCTTTATGATAGTTAATAAGTGTTGCAAGTATGAAAGCAATAGCTTTGATACTGTAGGAATAAAGTTGACCTAAACACAAAACTTAAACAAATTTTCAATTTTCTAAGTATAAATAGGGCACATAATTCTGTCAAAATGCCAGTCAGAGTTACATTACTTTGCCTGCACAGTCCCTTTATGATAGTCAGTAAGTGTTGCAAGTATGAAAGCAATAGCTTTGATACTTAAGGAATAAAATGGACCTAAACATAAAACTTAACCAAAATTTTCAATTTTCTAAGTATAAAAAGGGCACATAATTCTGTCAAAATGCATGCCAGAGTTATCTAACGTTGCCTGCCCAGTCCCCTCATGATAGAAAGTAAGTGTACCAAGTTTGAATGCAATAGCATTGATACTTTCTGAGAAAAGTGGACCTAAACGCAAAACTTAACCAAAATTTTCAATTTTCTAAGTATAAAAAGGGCACATAATTCTGTAAAAATGCACGCCAGAGTTATCTAACTTTGCCTGCCCAGTCCTCTCATGATAGTTAGTGAGTGTACCAAGTTTGAATGCAATAGCATTGATACTTTCTGAGAAAAGTGGACCTAAACGCAAAACTTTACCGGACGCCAACGCCAACGCCGACGCCGACGCCGACGCCAAGGTGATGACAATAGCCATAATTTTTTTTCAAAAAATAGATGAGCTAAAAAGGGGAATGAGAAAACAAAAAAATCTTAATCATATTGTTTATCAAAAATTAAATCAACTTAATAATTTTTAATAACATTATAGTGATCGATATCTGCTCTTAAAAATACTACGAAAATTACTTTATTTAAACATAACTTTTCGAAAAATAATTCTGAAATTAACTATTTAATGATTGCATATGTCTGTTTATTTTGTAATGGTGAGCCAAGCTGCCGTTACACATATTGTCTTTATTACTTTTACTTTTATGTTTTTCTTGGTTTATTGTGTGTTTTTTAGCATCCATCCACTATACGTAGATGATGCTAATGCTTTTTTTCTATGTCTCCATTGGGGACCAGTCGTTTTTTGTGGTTTCTTTACACCTTTGTGATTACTTCTTTTCACTTCTTCATTTCTATGGAATGTTTATCTTCTTGTATCCCTAATTTTTGTTTTCTATTTTTGTTTGCATGTATGGACATTTTATGTCTGATAATAGAAAGCAACTGGACATGTTTTAAAATTGAAACTAACTGGACAAGCACACACAAATCATCATTTACAACACCATTCACCATTTTAAATGATTAAATTATGTACTTTGAATGTAAAAGGGCTAAACAATAAAGATAAACGCATAAAAATCTTCAAATGGTTAGACGAAAAAAAAAGTATATGCCTATTACAAGAAAGTCACTTGACACATACTTTAGCACAAACCTTAAAAGATGAATGGGACGGAGACATCTATCTCAGTGGACAACATACTAATAAACAAGGCAATGCCTTTCTAATAAAAAATAATATAGGGATCACAGTCGATAACTTTAACGAAATGATAATTGGCAGACAAGCACGTATAGATATTAAAATACACGAAACACAATTAACATTAATCAAAGTTTACGGCCCTAACAAAGATGATTCCACTCTTTACGAAACATTACAATCCTTTATAAATAATAACCAAGATAAAAACATTATAGTCGGTGGTGATTTCAATACTGTTCTTAACCCATTATTAGATAAAAAGAAGGGAAACATTTATACTCATCCTAAAAATAGAAACATTTTATGTAACATAATTGAAAACTACAATATGATAGACATCTGGCGTACAATATATCCAAACGAAAGCAAATTCACCTGGCACGCAAACACAAAACCAACAATATTTTGTAAATTTTACTATTTTTTAATATCTGAGTCTCTTTGCAACATTATTGACACATGTAACATAAAACCAGGATTTATGACTGACCACTCTCTAGTTGAACTTAAACTGCACAATATACAACCTGAAAGAGGCCCAAGATACTTTAAAACCAACAACATCATCTTATTAGATACACAATATCAAATACAAATAAAACTGGAAATATTAAATACAGTTCATAAAAACAAAGATGCAAACCCAACCACCTTATGGGAAGTAATAAAAGGAAATATACGTAAAACAACAATTAGATACACATCATTTAAACAAAAAGAAACACACAAACTTGAAACTGAAACCATCAAAACCATTGAAACACTTGAAAAACAATTGCATCAAACAAACACAAATGATACCACCGACATTGAAAATGAAATAACATTAAAAAAACAAATATCAGATGGAATCTATCATACACATCTCAATGGAATAATACTAAGAGCGCGTGCACATCATGTTGAACACAATGAAAACAAAATACAAAATACTTCGCAAACATCGAAAAACGTAGAAGTGAGCAAAAAAACTGTACACAAATTAGTAGTCAATGGAGAAGATATAAAAAACAGAACTCAAATACTAGAAGAACAACGTTTATCTTTCGAAACCTTCTATAAACGAAAACATGTTGAAAATAACACTCTTTTTAAAAATACACATCACACTTTTAATCAAGAAGAAAAACTATTGTGTGACGGATTACTAAATGAATATGAATGTGGATTAGCACTAAAAGAAATGCAAAATAACAAAAGTCCAGGATCTGATGGCATCACCATTGAGTTTCATAAAATATTTTGGAATGATATCAACACGCATTTAATTAATTCACTAAACCATTCATATAATATTTAAAAACCTAACTACGCTTCAAAAACAAGGTATAATATAACTCATTCCAAAACCTGGACAAAACTTAGAATCCTTATCAAACTTGCGCCCAATTAGCTTACTAAACAATGATTATAAAATTGCAACTAAAAGTATAGCAAACAGAATAAAAAAATATTACCATCAATCATTTCAAAATCTCAATCTGGTTTCATAAAAGGACGTTACATTGGTGAAAACGTTCGTCTTATCCAAGAATGCATAAAGTATTTCAACAATTCAAACAATCCTGGTCTAATATTCTTTGCAGACTTTGAAAAGGCATTCGATACGCTTGATCATTCATTTATGTTCTCTTGCTTAGAAAATATCAACTTTGGTGAAAGTCTCATTCAATGGGTCAAACTATTCTATACCGATATTAACAGTATAATCATTAACAATGGCTTCTTTTCAAACAGTTTTAACATCGAACGAGGCGTTCGACAAGGATGTCCACTCTCATCATCGCTATTTATTATTTGCAACGAGTATCTATCACATTACATTCAATCAAATAAAAACATAAAAGGCATATCACTAGAACCTGATGAAGATATCAAACAGTCCCTATTTGCGGACGATGCAACTTACTTCTTAAACGACAAATACGATTCTTTCCATAACATAATAGAGTCACTAACCTTTTATGGAATGACATCGGGTCTTAAACTAAACAAAAGTAAATGTACTGTGCTACGAGTAGGTAAATTAAAACAAAGTAATGCCCTATATAAAAAAGGAATGAAATTTAATTGGACATCCGATGAAGCCACAACGTTAGGAATCACTTTCACAAATAATGAAAAGGATACAGTTCTTAAAAACATACTACCAAAATTACAGAATTTTAAAAACTGCTTAAAATCATGGCATCACCGTAAACTTACACTAATCGGAAAAAACTCAGTATTGAAAACGTTTGCACGTCCTAAATTAATTTATGTATTAACAGTTCCCCCAAATCCGCAATATGATATTAATAACGATATAAAATCAGAAATATTTAATTTCATATGGGACGGTAAGCCTGATAAAATAAAACGAACTCAGTTAAATCAATCTGTAGAACGAACATTGACTCATTCTTGAATGCAATCAAATGCAGCTGGGTTAAAAGATACCTAGATAATACCAATACGAGTAAATGGAAATTATTCTTCCAGAAAATTCTAAAAAAATATGGTGACTCCTTACTCTTTAAATGTACCATCAGAAATACTATCTAACATGAAATTGCAAACGAAAACATATTTCTATCTGATGTTCTATCAGCATGGAGTGATGCCACTCATAACCTAGAAACCAAAACAAACAGTAAAACAATTTTATGGAACAATAAAGACATAACTTCGAACAATAGGACATTTTTCTATAAAGATTTGTTTGAACGAAGCATTAAATATGTCGACCAATTATATGACTACAGAATTAGGGATTTCTACTCATTTAATGATATATGCTACATATACGGAATACCTTCAAATAACTTTTTGAAGTACTACACACTAATCAAAAGCATACCCATACATATTAAATCTGAAATCAATACAAATATTACACCATGTACTCAAACAACATTCGTAGAAAACATACTTGTAAGAAAAAACAAAACAAATAAAATATTTTACACATACAAATTAAAAACCCTACAGAAAACTCTAAAATCCAAAATAAAATGGCAAGTCCTTTTCGGAGAACATGAACTTAATTGGAACACATATTTACCATGCCATATAAAGTAACTATTGAAAGCACACTGAGAAATTTTCAATATAAATACATCCATTGAATTATAGCTACAAATAAATATATCTTTAATTAAATGCAAATTATCTAACTCAAATCTGTGTGACTTCTGCGGTAAAAACATTGAAACTATAGAACATCTTTTTTGGGAGTGCAAACACATCCAGCCTATTTGGAATCAAATAATATCCTTTCTTGAACAACAGCAACTAAACGTTAAATTATCTTTCTTAAATGTAAGTTTCGGAATAAACTCATTGAAATCAATAGAATGTAAAAATATTGTGAATTTTATTCTTATATTGATGAAATATTTTATCTTTAACATGAAGTACAAAAAACAAGTGCCAAATTTTAATTGTTTTGTCCATAGTCTTAAACTAAAAATCCATATTGAGAAAGAAATAGCCCTCAGTAATGACACATAACAAATCTCTGAACACAAATGGAATCGGATTAAATTCTGATAATGTTTTGTCCACTTATATACATTTCACTCTAATATTAGTTCATCTTTCTAAAAGATTTTTGTTTATTTTTTTATTTTCATCTTACAAGATCATTGTGAATATAGAACCAAACACACAAGTCCAGTATGCTTTCTTCCGACTTTATACAACTCATCATTTTCATAACTATTCCTCTGTTGTTCTTTTCTTTTCTCTCTAAAATAAATATATAAATTAGCATATCTAGTATTTACTTTATTGCTAATCACTATGTTGTATGATCATATACATGTATACATTGTATGTATTATATTGAATAAAAAAAAACAAAAACAAAAAAAAACGGAATACATTACAATCGTTAAATGTTGTGGTAATTTTCTTTACCATAGAATGAATTTTCGTTTCCATTGAATGACAATATTAATAAATTTTAATATACAAATGGAAATAAAACCTGCATCTTGTTTAAATTGAACGGTCTTTGCATGTATATTGAAATCTCTTAACAAGTAATAAGGAGTGATACGTGTAACAATCTAGCATTTTATGATAAATAAATATATTGATTTAATTTATTTTACGCAAATATTATTTATCCATTGAGATTGCATGGTTTCATCATGGTGTTACGTGCACGTACAATCTTTACACTAAATTGCCGAGTTAACATTTGCCGGTACCCGCGTTAAATACATCAATTGTGTAGCAGTAATATTGCACAACATTTTAAATTTAAAGTTATAAAGCACTGTATTATTATACACTGCTAACATATAAATACACATGTTCCTGTTAATCCGTTTCGGACAAATATCTTCTTTTTTTAATATGTTAAATTATTTATTAAAGCAAATGTTACGTATTTTGGCTTTAATATTTGGCTTGCTCAATATGACTGCTCAATATGCCAAGAGATGAAATGGAGGTATCATAAAGTCTGCCACATGTGGTCTATGCAGGGACCCAATTAAAGTATAGGTCCCACTGTTTATGACACCGGCATGCTTTTTCTGTTATTGTCAGTCTCCGATCATAACGAGATAATATGCTTGTGACGAACAACGGTGCAATTAAACACCAGGTTAGAAATGCTGAAACAAAAGTGTCGAAATGGGTGTGCACAATTTAATAAAACAATTAGATTTATGAATTTATTTGTTGTGTAACAAGGTAAGTTTGTACAGATATATTAAGGTTAAAATCAGTTACTATATGTTGCGAACAAAAAGCGATCTATCTGTTGTTTGTTTTCATCATTATTTGTGTTCTTTCATTTAATTTAATTTATTCTAAAATAATTTCAATTTCTTAAATTTTGTATCTAAAATGGACGTGAAGATGCGTTTAGTAGAGATTTTTGTGGTAACCGTAACCACGTACCGAGCTCGTAGATAGTGTTCCACTCCAGAGCTCGTTCTTAGTAAAAACAAATAATAACAACAATATAATCGTTCCAAAAATGAATTTCCACGCATGCTTATGTTTTGTTCAGACATAAATAGTAAAATTATATTTAACACAGTTCATGATTATCAATAAAAACGACGATTATGTCAACCTTCTCTATATGCGCTTATATGAATTCCACCTCTTTTTGCCAACCAGTGGGCGGAGTCTAAACTTTGCAGGTATGTGTGACGTCACGCGTTAACTCGTTTATAGATAGAGTTTATGCAATAATACAATAACAGGACTATACTTTAAGATAGAATAAGAAGTTTATCGAATTAGCTACTCATGTATTCGCACTATTGTACTTTCATTTGCAGTTGATACTTAAAATACCTGAGCCACTAGCTGTGAAACAAATTAATGAAAACGACCACACAGTCTAAATTATTCATTTTTTTGTGAGAGTGTGAAAATGATGAATATTCGTAATAAAATTTGAATTGTCAAAATGAGCTTACGACCGACCGACCGACCGACCGACCGACCAACCGACAGACAGAGAGACAGACAGAGAGACAGACAGAGAGACAGACAGACAGACAGACAGACAGACAGACAGACAGACAGACAGACAGACAGACAGACAGACAGACAGACAGACAGACAGACAGACAGACAGACAGACAGACAGACAGACAGACAGACAGACAGACAGACGGACGGACGGACGGACGGACGGACGGACGGACGGACAGACGAAGCGGCGTCTATATGCTCCCCCCCCCAAAAAAAAAAAAAAAATTGGGGGGAGCATAATGATATTTTTTTCCAAAGATTAGCTGAAAGCGGACATTTTGATTGACCGCTGCGGAATTGACCATTCGCCAAATTATCGATCGCTCCGCCCACATAGTCACGTGGTCTAGTGATTAGAAAACTCCGACAAGCAGATCGCAATTATAGAGGATTACGTGAGGGAAATTCTATATTTGTAATGATGTATTATGCTCTTTTCTATAATATAAATTATTAAAGCCGCTCACTAAACTTAACTGCTTTGTAAAACATTAACACAATCATAAATACTTTAGAGAGAAATGGCGTAATCAAAATAAATGAGTTAACGGCAGACTGACTATCAGAAACGTTTCTTATACATATTATATAGGGAGTTGATGAAAAATCCGTTGTAAAAATGAGCATTTATTTCATATTGATTTTGAACTTGTATTCAACCGTCTGACAGTGAACCCGGTGGCTATTCATATATAATTTTGAAAATATTTTTTATTAAATGCAAATGACATATCCATATCATGATGAGTTTTTTGTTTATTAAAAATGTTTAGATATTTGTTTTATTGTGTTATTTTTAAAAAGACACCGATTTTTTTTTTTTAGATATAAATTAAATTTTGATTGTAACCATAATTTAACACAGGCCTTATTTCGTGGTTTCAATAACAGATAGTCTAATATGCATTTTATTTCATTTATGTTTAATGCGAACCTGTTACATTTCACTATCAAAAAATGAAATGTTGGTATTACGGTGCTATTCACGAACATTCGAATTGAATACATTTAGCATATTATGCATTTGCTTATTTATAACAAGATGGCCCTTATATGTTAATTGCAATTTTCACATTTCTCCCCGTATCAATGTATGTTGTATTAGAAATGTTGTTGTTGTATTATAAGCCGTACATTTTACACTTGAAGTCGCTTTAAGCTGGCTAAGCCGCGTTGAAATCACCTTTTTGTTGTTTTTACTTTAGTTAAAACAATATTTAAGTTAACAATTTATAATGATTTCCCTTGTTTATGATCTACAGAAAATAAATAAATAATTGGAAATCATTTAAGTAATTAAATAGGTTTTTTTTCTTGTGTACAGTACCTAACAATGCCTTAATGTTCCTTTATTCTGAGATCCACGCAACATACTGTTATTTATTAATCATCGACAATTACGCTGAGATTAATAAGCACGTGTGGCAATTATTATGTTGCCCAAACTGCTTAATAATATTGTGCATCAAACGGTATAACACGTTTTATAGAACACACACCTGGTGTGGTTAAACTATTTATTGTGTTTGTTTTCTCATTACTCGTTCATATGTTCCAGAAATAAAGATAAAATAATAAACTTTTATAAAGTATGTATAGCACCTACAATTTTGAATAATGATCATGCAATTGATATAAAATCTGTGTAAACTCTTAAACATTACGTCCATTCCATATGTACAACACGCTTTGTTTGTCGGACAATATGGCGGCCAGATAAGCGTTGCTGAAGGGTGTGTGAAAATCGATATCTGATTGGCTGATCGAAAAATGTGAGCGGAGCGATCGATACTTTGGCGACTGGTCAATTCCCCCATACGCTTGGTGCTATTGATGGCAAACAAATTGCCTGCAAATGTCCTCCATGATCCGGGTCTACGTATTTTAACTACAAGAAGTACATGTACTTCTCCGCTGTCCTGCTAGCTATGGTAGATTCTGACAAGTTCGTCTGGGCTGACATTGGAGGCCGTGGTGCTGCATCCGATGCACATTTGTGGAACGAGTTAGACCTGAAGGCAGCAGCAGATAACGGAGACCTTGACCTGCCATAACCTGAAGCTTTGCCACATGATACTGAGGATGTACCCTACTTTTTCATCGGAAAGAAAATATATAATTTTTCGACCGGCCAAGATTTATTTATTTTTTTATTTTATTTTTGGCGTAAGTGTACATTCATGATAAAGAAACAAACAAGCATATGCATTAAAACTAGGGATGCAAGAGGTTAACCGGTTGACCTAATGAAACGACCAGTTAACCGGTTACATTTTCGGCAGAAGGTTAACCTGGAATTTTTTTTATTATGTTTTTTTTTCATGGAATAACTTGTACGTTTTTACTTTTTTCGCGTTACATACTGCCGATTTGCGCTGGCGACTAGTTAAAACAACATGCCGCACCATCGACGGTAATAAATAACGTGTCAATAAACACAGCAATAAAGCAATAAGTCAATACCTTTATGATAACAAATAGGTGGTACGTTTTGATATATGGCACCATTGTTTTGTTTGACTCGCAAAAATTTAACTTGCGAACAGCGGAGAGTGGGGGCTATTAGCGAAAGCGTATTTGACACGTTTATCGAACTCGCGATAATAAACAGTTGAGACAATGCACGGCTTTATTTGATGTTTTGTTAACCAATACCCAACACTGATTGCTCGCGAAAATACCGTGTTTATAAGTCACAATTTTATCACACTTTGCATTCGTAGTAAAAATCTTGGCAAGTTAACGTCGTATTTGTTTATCCGAAATTATTATTATTATTGTAATTTACGTCACCAACGATGCCACCATTACCGTTCGAGGTATGGAAATACTTCAGAAAATCGACAGACAAGATCAGTGCATCTTGTCTGTTATGCAGTTGCACAATTTAACTGCATGTCGGCACCTCGTATCTGCGAAATTATATAAGATTTAAGCATCCGTCCATTGACAACAACAAGGCCAGTCCGGATGTGGCAAGGCAACAGACGTTGCACCAGGTTTTTGGCCCCGACCTTCGTCGAGCGAGGCGATCAACCAGGCCCTTGCGAATTTCGTGGTCCAGGCAAACGTGCCCATGAAAATCGTGGAACACGAGAGTTTTCGTCATCTGATGCAACTGCTGAATCCACAGTACGAGGTGCCTTCTCGAACAACCGTCAGGGCGCGCATTGACCAGTAGTATGATGACGTAAATAAGTCTCTACTGTCCAGTCTTCAGGGAAGCACGTCAGTCGCCCTCATAACTGACACCTGGACATCCAATGCCACAGAGGCATACCTCACAGTAACCGAACACTACATCAAAGAAGACTGGTCAATGGAGTCGCGCATTCTAATGACCGCCACCTGTTTTAATTTTAAACAAAGCAAATAAAATTATGATACTTTAAAATATAAATAAAACATGACATAAAATGACCGTTTTTGTACGTTTGTGTACGGTACTTTTCCGTTTCTCTCTCGTTGGGAGAACGTCTTGTCCGGTACTAATGCGCTACACTGCCGTTTTATCCGGTAGAAATCCGTTAGTCGCACGGTAATATCCGTAAGCCGACCGTTAATCATCCGGTACATATCCATTAAACGTACGTTTTGTTTTCCGTTACATCACCGGTACTCGTGCGGTCATTGTGTGTTTCCTACGCTTCACACACCGATTGCGAGCGTCTTGAGCGGCAGAGGAGGTAAATTGTATCACCGGATAACCAAAATCTGCATATTTTGTCCGTTTTCTCTCCGTTACATATTCGTTAGTCGGTCTGACCGGGCCTTTAAATAACGCAATGAGGACGGGCAGAAGTATACAGACTTCCTACACATACTCAAAGATGCATATATCACACCGTGCAATCGACTAACGCATCGTCTGCGGTTTATCCATCGGCTGCGGAAGTGTTTACATGTCGGGTAAAAGCGGAGTGTAAGCATTTCCCTATTCTTTATATTTTACGTATTGAATTGAGCAGATTTGCGTGTGTTCTTCGAGAGCCTCAGTAAGAACGACTTTGTGAACGTAATTCTTACCTTCCTAGCTGCTTACTTTTAAAGAAATCCTTAAGAATGTAGTAAAACATCAAAAAAATCACCACTCTTTCTGCCAAACTCTTATTACACAGGATTTAGATCAAAGATAAATATGAACAACATTTTATTGAAATATTTAATAATTTCTCTTCGGTTATTCCAAATTACAGCATCCCACATGAACACTTAACATTTTTATCAACGTTTAAATTCGAGTGGGGTTGGAAAAACGGCTCAAGACAACGGCCGCGGCTACTTATTAGATGGTCATGACATCGGCTGCGAAAATAAAATTATGCTCAAGCCATCGGCTGAGGCAATGAAAATTGGCATGATAAGATGTTGACGTTACTCATTGACCATATTCGATAGAACTATCATATATTTTGATCACAAAAACATTTTTAAGATTTTCATTCGTATTTTGAAATAAAATGGGATGGGTGAGTGAATTTCGTTTTTAAATAATTCATACTTTGACATTACTGAAACAATTCATTTACACGCAATATGTGAGTCGCTTCATGTGTCGCGCAAAATATCGTGTATTGAAACGAATATGTAACGGAGAGAAAACGGACAAAATATGCACATTTTGGTTATCCGGTGATACAATTTACCTCCTTTGCCGCTCAAGACGCTCGCAATCGGTGTGTAAATCGAAAGTACATCGCGAAGATAGGTGACATAACGATATACACACTATAAATAATGCAAGTAGATTGATCATTTTATATATAAAATATATACAATTCACTACACATGCACATTTTGCATTCCTTTGTTAACCACGTGACTACGATGATTAATCTACTTGCGTTATTTATAGTTAAATGGTAGTTACCTGGTACACATACCCAGTAAAATTTTATTACCGAATATACAGAAAATATGAAAAATTAACAATTTTTTCAAGAAATGTAATATACCAGTCGTGATATTTTAATAAATATGAACTAATTATTGTAAAAAAAAAATACGGTATTTTATAACTTTTCTTTTTTTTGTCAATCTGGTTGACGGTCCCTTTAGATAAACCTTTTTTATTTGCATCTATTAAGTTTTACAAATGTATCAGCTCAGTCATCGTAAAGAAGCCAGCCTGTCAGCATGGTATGCGAGTGTCCATGGACATCGTTGGGGCTTATTCCAAATGTTGTAGTTCTTACCCAAACATCGGTGCCTCTTTGGAGATGAAAGACCCATACCTTTGTAGCCGACGCTAATGGCGAAGAGCTCGAATCAACTATCACGTCACCCAGTTTCACTCCGTTTGATACCACCTCCAAATACCGATCGGTTATACCTCCTGTCTTAACTCCTGCATTATACACCAGCGACATTACGTAATACCCGGAAACGGGAACCCGAAATACTCCTGAATTAGGATTGTATGCATTGCCGACATTGGAAAAGACCTCGTCGAACAGGATCGTTTGGTGTACGCCTAAATTGTCCACATGATGTGCAGATTGCCCGGCACAAAAAGCAATTCGTTCTGGTATTTGACCTTAAGGGTTTGGTCATGAATGAAATATTAACAGCATTAAAGATGTGTCACAAAACATACAATTTAAAAATAATGACAGAAATATATTAATGCCATACAAACACATTTAGAATTCAAAGTCGTCTTCAACAAAAATATTGTCTTTAAAGAAACTTGAGCAAGGAAAATATAAAAATGCAACTCAGGAATCGACAAGCAAACGATAACTTACGTTTCAGTGGCTTTGGAGGAGGCATTTCGATTGCAGCAGTTATAGCAGATGTATTCGGCCATACTTTTGATGTAAAATCTGAATGTTCTTCGTGTGTGTTAGATTCATGATGAAGGTTCTCATGGACGATTTTGCCATTATTTTGTTGCACCAGCGCTCTGACCAGCTTGGCCAAGTTCGTAACCTTGGTCACAATATCGACACCATCCTCTTCGCCATCTTCTAGACGTTTTTCTATCCGTTCAAGCTTTCTGTTTCTGTCTTCCAAATGTTCGATACGGTTTTCAAGGGAAACTATTTTTTCAATTAGTGTATTTAAGATGCGTGCCTCAATCTCTTGGCCTGATGTTAAATTCGGTTGTATGAGCAAAAACAGACCGACGAAAACTAAAACGACGTACTTCATTATAAGCATAAACGTGTGACCAGTCTAGAAGGCAGAGGCATTGAGACGATAGTATTTTATAGATCGTACATACGCGGATGTGAGACGGATGGAAGCGATGAGTGCCACCTCCGTCATTTTGTCAAAAACTGTTGTATTAATTGAGATTTTGTCCGGGTATTCACTATTTCATGAAGTACACGAGCGAGTATATTTGCAGTTTGCACTTAAGGCAAACAGCACAAGTTTAAGTGGGAGATATGCAATTTTTATGTTCTAACACAAACACTCAAACAATAATCAAGATTCAAAAGTTTGAACAATTAAAAAATAAATATAATATCAAACCCAAAGTCAAGTCCTTCTGTAAATGAACTTTATAACGTCGCATTTAAAGTTCTACGTAAAAAGTGACCGACAAGTGAACTCAGGAAACCCACAATTGTGTTTATTGGTAGTATGAGCACATTTTGCACAAAACATTGTAGATTCTAAGGTTAACCGTTATGAATGTCGCATGTACATGAGTGAAATGTTTACTTGTTTTCTTGAGTGCTATCTTGCTTTTAATCTTTAACAGGAAACTTATTTGTAATGTAAAACAGCTTTTTTCTGTACTTTTCTGGCTGCAGTTATTATAAACTATATTCAGTATTATTATACGTTGTTATCCTTTTTTTTGAAAGATAAATAAGGTTGTGTACAGTCTTAATTATATTAACTGCATTTCACACAACTGGTTTACCAACAAGTGCACAACGTGGTGTTAATTGTAAACCTCTGCAGATTACTTAAGTTCCACCACATAATCGGTTGGATTATGGATACAAATAAGCGGAAATTATGTGTTTCTAAAACTGACATGTTCCTCCTCTGGAGCGCAATAACGAACCACTTACTTCGTTTTGTTCGAGTTATTGAACACTCTTGTTCGAGTTTTACTCTAGGTTGACTAGAGATTTATATGTGTTATTTCATATGCATTAATTTTTTAAGCACCGTTATATTTTGAGAAATCAGCTTAAACTTTGGTAGTAGTTTTCCCAAATGCCGAAACCTCTTCTCCCATAAAGCCACACTTGACGTCATGGTTGTTACTCAAGGTCAAGTGCTGTGGTAAAACATGTGTGACCTGGTAAAGCCCATTACGAATAAAATCAACGAATATTTCGTACAATATTTTCGAAAAATCAAGTTTACACCTGAAAAGTAAATTTCCTTAAAATAATAGCCGAATTTCGACGCTAGATGTGGCCAGGTAGCATATTTTTAACGCGATACAAAATGCTCGTTTTTTCATGTGAATTTCCGGGGACGATATACGAACATTGGCTTCGGGTACCTTCGGAAGCACGACGTAGAGCTCGTGAATACGTCGTTCTTCCGAAGCTGCCCGAAGCCAGTCGCATTTTGTGTCGCATTTAATCTATGTTGCCAAACCACATCTGGCGTTACAAGTTTGGCAAATGCTACAACGAGCACTCACTGATTTTGTATTAGCCAACTTTATTTTACTAAATATTGTAAGAAATGTTCGTTGATTGAAAGTATTTATGTTTCTTTAAAACAAAGTACTTAAGTGATATTTATTATGACTCTTGATTTCTTTTTTCATATGTTAGTTAAATGATGCGTCGAACCTCACAATGTGGTCAGAATTAATCACTAGCATACACGTGTAACTAAAAATTAACCCCATAGAATTGTTATTCAAATAAAGAAGAACTCAAAAGAGAATTTAAATTTGATTAAATTGCAATCTCTATACTCAGTTGTTTAGTATGCACGCTACCAATAGAATAACAACTTTCCGTGGCACGATGAATTAAAGTTAGTACAAATATCAACAACATTCCTTCTTGTTCTTGCGATTTAAAAATGAGCATCATTTAGTATTAACCACATATAATTGTACTGCAAAAATACGCACATTATTTTACCTTTATCATAAATAGCAACATTAAGACTAAATTAAACACTTTTTTTGCACTAGTTCCATTATTTGTGTAATGTACATCATATCACTTCATAATGTCTAGAAGGTAAACAGCTTAGAATGAATACCACAGTTTATGTTAAGAGAGCATTGTGTAGGAATTGCCTTATGGTCGTCCATTCATTATTTTGAAAGCTAGGATAATAGGTTTACATAATGACGTGTGTGAAGTTAGCCTATTTAGCCTATTTAGCCTATTTAGTACATAGGTTGAAACCAACATCCTATTTAGCCTATTTAGCCAATTTAACAGCCTCTTCAGCCTGTTTAGCCTATTTTAGCCTATTTAGACTTTTTAGTAAATAGGTTGAAACAGACACCCTATTTTGCCTATTAGCCAATTTGACAGCCTCTTCAGCCTTTTTAGCCTATTTAAGCCTATTTAGCCTATTTAGTAAATAGGTTGAAACATACATCCTATTAAGCCCTTTTAGCCAATTTTAACAGCCTCTACAGCCTTTTTAGCCTATAAAGTAAAAAGGTATACGTCCTATTAAGCCTATTTAGCCTATTTAACAGCATTGTCATTCTATTTAGCCTATTTAGTACATACGTTGAAACATACATCCTATTTAGCCTATTTAGCATATTAAACAACCTATTTAGATAGTTTAGTACATAGGTTGAAACATACATTGTATTTAGCTTATTTAGCCTATTTAACAGCCTTTTCAGCATATTTAGCACATGCCTATTTAGCCTATTTAACATTCTTTTCAGCCTATTTAGCATATTTAGAACATAGGTTGAAACAAACATCCTATTTAGCCTATTTAGCCAATTTTACAGCCTCTTCAGCCTTTTTAGTCTATTTTAGACTATTGAGCCTATTTAGTAAAAAGGTTCAAACAAACACCCTATTTAGCCTATTTAGCCTATTTAGCCTATTTAACAGCATGTTTAGCCTATTTAGTGCATTACTTGAAACATACATCCTATTTAGCATAATTAGCCAATTTAACATCCTATTCAGCCCTTTTTATCCTATTTAGTAAAAAGGTTGAAACATACATCCTATTTAGCCTAGTTAGCCTATTCAAAAGCATTTTCAGCCTATTTAGCCTATTTAGTACATTAGTTGAAACAAACATCCTATTTGGCCTACTTAGCATATTTAACAGCCTATTTAGAAAGTTTAGTACAAAGGTTGAAGCATACATTGTATTAAGCCTATTTAGACTATTTAACAGCCTTTTCAGCCTATTAAGCACATGCCTATTTAGCCTATGTAACATCCTTTTCAGCCTATTTAGCCTTTTAAGCCAATTTAGCAGCCTCTTCAGCCTTTTTAGCCTATTTAGTAAAAAGGTTGAAATATACGTTCTATTAAGCCTATTAAGCCTATTTAACAGCATTCTCATTCTATTTAGCGTATTTAGTACATACGTTGAAACATACATCCTATTTAGCCGATTTAGCATATTAAACAGCCTATTTAGAAAGTTTAGTACAAAGGTTGAAACATACATTGTACAGGCCTCGACACTAACGGTGGTCCGGGGACCCGAGGCCCCCAGATTTTGGCGAGGACCACCAGTTCTTTTAAGCTGGGTGGTCCTCCGGGAACCCTAAATTTACAGAACCACTTTGTCTTGATTGACCATTTGAAGTGCCTCCAATTTTTAAAGAGCGGCGCATAAAAAAAATCGGTAAAATCTTATCCGAAAATGTACTGCGAATCGAAAGCACGCGACTGAGCATTAGCGGCCAGCGTCTGTCAGTTGTAAATATTGATTTTCGACGATGTAAGCGACCTACAGTGCAGAGAGTATATTGAAATCACTGAAGCGTGTAAGTGTTACAAACGGTGTTTTTACTTCTATAATCAAGTTGTATGGGGGTTTTATCGGATTATTAATGGCTCCTTTATGATATTAAGCCCCCCAAAAAGTAACACTGGGACAAACTGTCACGACGATCAGTAATTATAATAATTATTAGGGCCGCTATTTCTTTAATCAAAACCATGGCATAGGGCATGATAGGCGATCGGGCTGGCAAAAGCATTAATTTCTCCACTAAAACACATGCCGGTATACACTTTTTTCTACAGGTATTTGTGAGAATTTCTGTTTAATAGTTCCATTATTATAATGACCTTTGAAGGATATAATTTGATTAAGATACCAATAATTTCTGAAATAAAAAGTATATCGTTCACTTGGTGTACTATATTTCGGATATGTTAAAATTCGGACATTTAAAGAAAGTGACATGTATGTGTTTTTTTGTTGTTGATAGTTTGTAAAAAAATATGCTTTATGTTATTTCAGGCAACTATATAGATGGTGGTAATTATCTGGGCCTTTCTGTCAGGAAAATAGGCGTGAACAACTATAATTTAATTGATCCTGGAAATCATCCACCACTAACAGAAAACGTTTTAACAACAGAAGCTGATGTGTGACATGTCCAAATGACCATATATAACTGTTTAACAAATTAAGTGAGATGATTTATTTTCTGATGTTTTGTATTTCTTTTTCCCTTTCAAAGGATGTTAATTGGTGTGATTCTATGTTTAAGTAATTAATTTTGAAACATTTAGGCAGCATACTGTTTAATACATTGAAGTTAACATTGTTATATTATTTTGGTTATCTGTGTTGTTTATCAAGTTGAAAAAAATGGTATTTATAAACAAATAAAGCGTATTAAGACTTATGAAGGTATGACTTATGAAGGTACTTATTTTTTTTTATGTAATAATATACTTTTTAAAGTGATAATATAGGCAATGACATTAATGTAGTAAGGTTTCTTTAAATGATTGTTCTTATTAATAAGGTTGGAATAATTGACAGTTTTCACGGCGCGAAAAAGTTGCAACAAGTTTTGTTGAGCCAGTGAAACCCCTGAATGCGCGTTATTACTTTTTATTTCTTAAAAGTTGTTAATAAGAACTTCCGAAACGCTAAGTTCTGGCGGCAAAATGCTGAAGATGATAATGCTGAAGATGATTATGAAAAGGATGACGATGCTGATGATTTTGATGAATTACATGATATCAAAAGTTTACAAGACAAGGTTATGAGCTTTTAATGGGTCTGCTTTAAATGGCAACAGAATTGAATATAGGAAATAAAAATGTGTACTAGTATGCTTCTTGTACTTATTTGCCCTTACGCCGAGAGTAGCTGTGTGTTGGAACAAGAGGACTCCCTAGTTTGGGTGAGGGCCACCCAAAGTTGAAAGTAGGGTTCCCTCCGGGTACCCTGTCAAAAAAGTTAGTGTCAAGGCCTGATTGTATTTATCCTACTTAGCCTATTTAACAGCCTTTTCAGCCTATTAAGCATATTTAAAACATAGGTTGAAACAAACATATTCAGCATATTTTGCCAATTTCACAGCCTCTTCAACCTTTTTAGTCAATTTTAGACTATTTAGCCTATTTAGTAAATAGGTTGAAACATACATTCTATGTAGCCTATTTAGCCTATTTAATAGTATTTTAAGCCTTTTTAGTGCATTACTTGAAACATACATCCTATTTAGCATAATTAGCAAATTTAACAGCCTCAGCAGCAGGGTTGGCATATTGACCGGTCAATTGAGTATTGGCCGGGCCGGCGGTCAATACCCGGTTAAAACCGGTCAATACTGGTCATTACTGGTCTTTACTGGTCAATACTGGTCGATTGAAAATTGTAGCATTTAAACATTACAAAGGAGCCATTTTATATTAAATCAATAATTATTCTGTAATTGATAAACTTTTTTCTGAGTTATTTATTGTAAAAAACTTTTTTAAAGCTGTAAAAAGTTACTTCTTTATTATTTATGGAAACAGTCTCAAATACATAAGGACTAAGGCAATATCTTTATCTCAGTGTATCACATCTGTTACTAAAGTATTATTACTATTGTAGGTGCCATAGCATTTCACTTATCTATTGATATATCTATTTGATAAGCAGATGGACAAACAGAACTCTTGTGTATTCTAGGGTTATAAATCTGGCCTCTTAGTTGGTAATAAAATGCATGCAGTGTTATGTCTCTGATATTGACAATTAAGCAAATCTGCCCTTAGGCTATTTCATATCACTCACACAAAAGAAGATTACATTGTACTTGCTATTAATTTAATAGTTACTTCTAACTTGTTTCCTTTCTGTATTAAGAGGTTTCTTTCCCTTTCATATTAAAAAGTTCAATTGGTGTTCAAATGGATAAACAATCAAAGTTCTTGATTTTGTCAACAAATAATATTTTCCAATTGTGGGTCTACTCTTCTTTTCAATTATTTTTTTTCTTTTAATAATTATTTCATATATGTTTTTATATTCTTATATCAATAAAAATTAAAGTTTTTTTCACTATTTTGTTGGAAAAGTATTTAAAGAAATCAATGCAAGAATACATGACAAGTAAGGATTGTGTAAAAAAGGTGCCATTTAAGGCCCTATTATCAGTTTTGGGTGCCCCAACCTGTATATGTGAGAAGACTGTTAGAAGACTGTTGGGACAGTGGGGTACGAGGAACAACTCATACACAGTAATTGACAGGTTCTTGTTGAATCAAGCACAGAATTATCTGAGCATCATAATTCATTAGAATTGAAAAAAAGTTCAATCGACCAGAAAAATCCAATAAACCAACTTTGACTTATTTGCAAAATTTTGAGAGATTTGCCTACAAATTGCATAAACAGGTATAAAATAGTGGGTATTAATAGCTTAAAGCGGGTATATACGATTTTTTAAATGTGTTTAATTGTAATAAATTGATAAAATATGTTACAATAACACAAAATAGGCAAGAAAAATTATACATTAAAGCCGAATTTCATAAAATGCAGCAAAGACAAAATAGCGCCCCGAGCCGATAGTGACGTACATATTTTCCTACAATAACCGAAGCATTCGTCTTTGTATTAGGATTGGGGATAGTGTTCGTGTGTCGTATGAATAGATATCGTTGCAGGAATTCAAATAAACCGTTAAACTAAGTTTCGATGCACATCGTACATGTATGGTATACATGCTGGCGAATTCGGCTGTACACACCGGGGATGAACAACTTTTGTCACGTGACCACAAAAGTCAACGCAGGTTGTTGAATTACATCAGGAATCCCGCTCCGTCAGGTAATTTTCATCTTTTTATAGAGAATATGTTAAAATTTCTGGACAATACAAAGCTTATGACATGCTTCATACCTTTTCGCATATTAAGACGCATTGCACTTGTTTCGAAGCTTTGCAGTTTTTAAGAACACTTCGACACAAACTTTAGATTTTCGATGCAAACGCAGTTTGATTTTATATTTTTTTACTTTCCATTCACGAATAAATCATATTTCTAGAAAAATGAGAGCACACGATGCTTAATTTTTGATGATTTATTGTATTTGCGATATAAGTTGTTGTTGTTATATTTAATTTGGGCAGTTCTTGCTATTTCAAAAATTTACAAACGCGGGTTGGTTGAGCAAACGCAGTTTGCTGAAGCTGGATTATGGCAAACGCAGGTTGGTTAAGATTACGGAATCCGGATAGTGACATCTATATTCTTGCCCTTCTTTCATCAAGGGCGACACACGACACACGAAGCGATACACGATATTTTGCGCGACAGTCGCGGCGACGCGCGATATTTTATTATTCAAATATCGCCCATATTATCCGAATTTCGTGTAACGCGGTCTAATTTCAGACCGCGACACACGACACACGAAGCGATACTCGATATGTACTGTTCAAATCAAATCATCATCAACATCTTCATCATCATCATCTCCATCTTCATCGCCATTATCATCATAAAATAAATCGCGATTCGGAGCGGAGTATTGTAAAATGAAGATCTCAAAAGAATTGAAAAATAATTTGTCGGAATGTTATTTTTCTCATGCTGTTTTGTTAGTTGTCCAAATATATTTAATATTAAATATTATCTTAATATTAAGATTTGGTAGTTAAAGAATGCAATTTGAATGAACACAATTGTATGCATATGTTTTGCTCAGCTGTGAAGATTGAGGGAACAATTTATAGAAGAACTGTGAGAATCATCTCTACAGTGTTGCTACTGTTCCGCAATTCATAATACTATATTTTCGGAACACGAGCATTTTACTAAAATGTTGAAAGTTAATAAAAACAAAATATACGGTGTTTGGGAAAACGTATTGAACACCTGAATGTTGAGACACTTTACGACAATGGGCTCGAGTTACAGGTTGTAGCACGGCGTCTCCGTTAGCAACGTACCAGTATAAATTTAATATAATAGCAAAATTGAACTGAGCCTCGCTCTGTGAAAAGGGGGTTGAAAGCATGTGCGTTAAGTGTTGTCCCATATTAGCATTTGCAGTCCGCACAGGCTAATCAGGTACGCCACTTTCCGTCTAAACTGGGCGTTCTTCTAAGAAGAGACTTCTGAAACGAAAAGAATCATACAAGCGGCACGAGTCGTCCCTGATAAGCCTGTGCGGACTACACAGGCTAATCTGAGACAACACTTTACACACATGCATTAAACCCATTTTTCGCAGAGCGACGCCCAATTTTCCGAGTCTAAAAAGTTTGAGAATATTAAAACCCATTCTTAATATTAATTAGCACATTCATATATTGTCAGCCTGATTAAAATTACTGAGAGCAACACCACTCATTCGAATAAAAAATCTGTACCCGCTTCGTCCAGATAAACTTACTTGCTTGTTTGTTTTAACCTAACCATGATAAAAAGAGACATACCTACTTATTACAATATATGAACATAATTTAATTCCATCCGCATCATCAGATGAGGATAAATATAACAACCAATGTTATCTTATTTCTCTTAATGAATAAATTGAAAACACAAATAATGTTGCCCATTTGTAAAACCAAAAATAAAATCAGAATAATAACACGCCAAATCAATGTTTCGAAAGCACTGTTATGCAATTAGAAAACACAAACGAGCAATAAAACCAATCGAAGCATTTGAAATTGACATTCGGATTATGAATGCAGTAAAAATAGCCCCTTTTTGTCTCCCCTGATTTTTTGAAAACGCGACAGTCGACAGGCGATATGATTATAGCGAAACTTGAACAGTACAAATATCGCGTGTCGCCGCGACTGTCGCGCAAAATATCGTGCGTCGCTTCGTGTTTCGTGCGTGGTCCTTTGAACGCGAGACACGACACACGAAGCGATACACGATATTTTGCGGGACAGTCGCGGCGACGCACGATATTTTGCGCGACAGTCGCGGCGACGCACGATATATTTAACACGATATATCGCCTTTTGGGCTACCTACACAAGGGCGATATTTCCTGGTACATTCTCGCTCGTCGCTCCGTGTATCGCGCAAAATATCGTGCGTCGCCGCGACTGTCGCGCAAAATATCGTGTATCGCTTCGTGTGTCCCCCTTGATGAAAGAAGGGCGAGATTATAGATGGCACTATCCGGATTCCGTAAAAGATAGTGGTATACGCCGGTTGATTGAATATTGAATACCATTTTGTTTCAATTTTGAATGTTGTACTTATTCCTATGATATCATTTTCCTTTTCAGAATGACACGAAAAAAGTCTCACCTCGGGCGGACCAAACGAAGGACTGGATTGCATCACACTTCTGAATTCCTACCGCCAACAACCTCGCCTTTTCGAACAGCAATGAAACGAAAATTAACACCAATGAAGTCTCCAATTCAGCAACCCTTTCGATCTCCTTTGTATAAAGCAAAACGAAAATCGCACCGAGAACTATTTAAAGACAATGATAATCGCGATACTAACTGGGTTATTGATATGAACTCTCAAATTCAAAGTGACAACGCGCCAAATCCAATGAATGATATTTTTGACAAAGAGGAGAACAACAATAAGTGCAGTGCAACACAAACACAGAATGTTACCGTTGAAAATTGCACACAAACGGAAAATGATTATGCATCAAATATACTTACCAACCCTAATATAGCAAATAACATCGCAAAAGAATTAAAGGAAATGGTGGACGTTGTTGTTGAAAAGTTATCATTACATTCAAAACTTCATTTAACACTGTTAACTTTCTTCAAACTGATTGTGATGGATTTATTTCCACTTGATAATATTGCTTTACTGTTGTGGTCCGATGTAGTGCGATGGTTTGATACATCAAATACAACACATATGCGATACAGTGAGGACACAAAACTGTTTTGGAAAATAGGGTGGCGTTTGTTTGGTTGTCGATTTGTAAATTTTATGGCTGGATTCAAAAACCAGTCTGAATATTCGCTGGGTATTTCTGAGAAAAGTAAATATAGTCCAAAAACTTCAAAGATAAACTTTGCTGTTCCAGATATCAAAGTGCTTCGTTCTTTTGATCGTTTTAAGTGTGACAGCCAACGTGACCCTGGGATTTACGATGATGTAATTTCATTGCTCGAACAGAATGCAGGTCACATGTCATTTTGTCTTACATTCGATGGCAAAAAACTCAAACAAGGTTTAACACAACAATTTGGCGACGTTGATCTAATTGGATTTGAAAACGGACCAACACTAATGGAAAAAAGATCAATTTTGCAGCAGACTACTGAAGACTTAAGTGTATTATCCTCACAAATCCGGAGTCAATTTGACAAGAAAGTTCCTTTAAAAAGGTTGCCAGATGAGCTGAAAGCACAACTCAAGCATTTTCTCTTGAATATGCTTAAAACTGTGTCAACAGGAAAACATGAGATGGAGCAAATAAAAAGGAAAAAAGAGTATGCCAAAGATAAGTTGATGGAACGAAGTGATGAAACTAACTGGAGAAATGGGAAGTTTGGTTATGCGATAAGTGCCATTATTGCATACATCTATGACATTGACACGTTTGTTGGGAAATCTGAGAAAGTTATTCGAGAAATATGCGTGTGTGTGGCTTCACTCAATGGAAAATTGTTTGTGGATGATAGGAACGTTAGCTTAGAAAACAACAGTGCATTTTATGCTATTGATGAACTTCAAAATGTGGACGAAAACTACAGTACAAGATTAATCAAGCAGAGAACTGAAAGGTGGTTTGAATTGCGTGCATCAGCCAAGATTACCGGCAGCACACTGTACAAAGGGCTTGGGTTTGATGGTCTGAAAAATCAGAAAGACTATTTTGAAGGTCAGTTCTGTGGCGTCCCCAGCAAAACACCATCTGAATACATAGCTAATGCAATGAAGCATGGTCAAGATAATGAAATCAATGCCGTAGCAACACTTGTTGGCAAGATTTTGCCTGTCGTTTTGCCTGATTTAGTTTACTGTGAAGAAGGCTGTGTCGTGGTGCATGACGAATGTCTAAACCCATTTTTAGTTGTTTCACCAGACGGAAGTCTGCGACGAGACGTATCGATGAAAAGTTCAGAATATGCAGTCGAAATAAAATGCCCAATACGTGACGTACATTATGAGTTCCCAGAAAGATACCTGCTGCAATGTTTATCTGAAATTGAGGCACTTGATGTCGGAAAACTTATATACTTGTCCTGGACCGACACATTTACCTCTGTCTTTATCGTTGACAGGAATAAATCTTTGTTTGCTAAGGCGATGCAGCTCGCAAATTCATTATTTGGTGGTTCCAAGATAGAGATGCCAACTAGGTTGCCGGATCAAATAAAACTTCTCAAAGAAGAAATGCATACATGTTGCAAGACAATACCATTGATTGGACTCTTTCCATCTGCAGTTGTTGGAAACCCTAAAACATGCTCTGACCAAGAAAGAACTGTATATGATATGACTTGCCTTTTAGAATCAGTACAAGACTTTCACGCCAGAAGATATGAACTTAAAAGAGAAAAGGCATCAGAATCGATTGTGTTTATTTGTTCTGACCTAAATAGAAGTTGGGATAAAAACACAAGGTATAATGTTCCAGTTGCGTGGTTAACAAAGGGTTACAGTCTCGACACACAGACAATGAGACAAATATCAGAGGGAGTACATATGAAGTGTCATGCAGCTGGTATACACATTCCATGTCAATCCTTTGATGGCCAGTGGCACAATATTGTTACTAGAACAATCGACAATAAGCCTCTGACAATACTTCAACTCCAGAAAGATGTATGGCGAGAAGTTGAGCAAATGCGAAAACAGACAATAATCACTAAGTTTCGAGAAATCAATACCTGTCCAACTTGGTTTGTCGCACAAAATGACAAGTTCAAACGAATAATTGTGAGCAATTACATAACGGATGTGCCAAAAATAAAACTTGAAAGAAACAAACCTTCAACAAAAGAAAATACAATAGGAGGGACACACGAAATTCGAGAAGATTCAAATGCATGTATTGATGTTAGAGATAATTCGGACATACAAACAAACTCAACGGAAGAAGACGTAGTAGAGAATGAAATGTTGACAACTCCATATAGTGTCACCGACAAAGATGCACGTTGCTTACTTGCTTTATTAAAGTCAGACAAAGCAAGCAACAACAAAGGTCAATGGGATGACAAAGAAGAAGATCACATTAAAGAAAGTATGTCTATGTCAATGAAACTTAAATGCATGCGAGATGTAGAGCTTAAAGTTCTTGTAAGGTACTTTAGAAAGACGCGAAACTTGACACTGAACGAAACGGCAACTAAAACTCGCAAATTAGAAGAACTTTCAGGAATGCTTGGACTATCAAAGCCTGAAACGGAAAAAGGATCTTCGAAAAGGTCTTCGAAAAAACAGTATCACACCAAATCATTGCGTGATTTAGCAGTCAAAGTACTAACAACTAAAGTTTCAAAGCAAGCATTAAACTGTGCTTACGCAGAGATCATTTGGAACGATCAGTATATCAAGTGGAAATCTGAAGCTCCAGTTTTGGACAAAATTAGTATTAATGAGACTGGCATTTCTAGAGAATGGTTCTACCACCCAGAGTTCAGTACAGCCAGAAATCAGCTGGAAGTGAAGTGTATCGATGCCACACATTTGCTTACACGAACAAGAAGGAAATGTTGTAAAGGTGGTCTTGATGGGTTAAGCAATAGTGCTTGGAAAAGAGTTGCAAGAACGGGGAAAACATTGCTGACTCCAATCATGGTGGATGACATTACAGATCCTATGTCATCTGCGATGGCTGCAACCCACTTCTCAGACAAAGTTGAATCAGAAATGCGTCAAATGGGGGAGATCGAATCAGCAGATTTATGCAGAGACATTCGAATGTGGTGGGAGGCAGAGGACTGTTCGGGAATCCCGGCGCTTGAAAGGTTCAGAATGAGAGAGAGTCTTCGAAAACGTCTCTTGTCTCATGTTGAGTTCTGCAAATTTCCACCACCAACAATGAACGTTGCAGGATGGCCAATACAGCTCTGGGAGGCACTACTGTCACATATCGATGCCAAAACCATGCTGTACGAACTTTGCCATGGAGGCTGTTACAACGTTAGAGCGTTTAGTAGTCTAATTGGAGAAACATTTTTCTCTGAACTTGTTCTCCATGACAAGACCGGATGCGGCACTGTTTCTGCTGCCGAGTTTGGACGTTTCATTGGAACAGCAACAGAGCAGCTGCATATGCGTCAAGACCCAGACAGGTAAGTTTATATTTGAAAACATTTAATGACTAGATAAGTATGTGTATGTGGTTTCTTACCAGTACATCTCTAGTTGGGTTGGAAATACTATTGCCATTTTTGAAATTTCGATTGCCCCGGCCAGGGATCGAACCGGGACCAGACCACTGAATTCGTAGACCATTGTGTTACCACTCGACTACCGTACCACCATTCTATATAATAATTTACCAAATAAGTAGGTAATTGTTACAATCAATAATCAGGTATTTGAAGAATATCGTTTACATTGCATACCAAAATATATAGGTATGATATAATTCAAACCGATTGTGTTCACATTGGCTTTCAGAAAATAATCTAAATCAAATTTTATGATTTCAGGAAGTTTTTTTACCGTACTAGTCGCTCCCATGTGTATGGCTTGACTGGATCAACTGAGAGCAGCACTGCACAGCCGACCAACAGTGACGGATGCAATACGCAACAGCAGAATGACATCATTCGAAAAATAAGATTAAAGTAAGCCAAGATCCTGTGATTTAAAATTATTTAAAAATGTTTTAGGTTTAGAGATGTCTACAACAAAAGTCTTTTTAAAATGAATCATTATTTAATTGCCAGGAGACAGTCAACATTTATTTTATTTTAAAGGTATGCTTTGTACACTGAGGCACGTGCTCAGAAAATGCATTGTAATGAAGAGGATTATATGTGTCTAATGCAGATGTTTCCTAAAATGTGAAATTCGTTATATAAACTTATCAATACGTAATATTCAACAGGATTAATTTGCATCTGTCGTCAAAAAGGTTAATTGCCAAGTTGAAGAAGATCAATTTCATGTATTCACTAAGAGTCTAGGACACGGGTTCGAACCGTCGACGAGTACAGGGGTCATAATTGCCTGAAAATGATACTCAGTACTGTTAATAATTCATGATTCGACATAAAATGTGATTACATTTTATTGTCTTTGCTTCGGATGATGTCAAGCTGAAAAACTCGCTCTCAGTAAATAAGATGGTAAATGTTGTAAAATAAATAGTTTTCGATAACAAATATCATGTTTCAGGGACCACGAATTTGACATTCCAAAACGGAAGGAACCTAAACGAAAATTTGACACCGTGTCAACAAGCAGAAACGCTCTCCAGAAGGGAACGTTGGGTGTCCGATGGGAGAGGGCAAGACGAAATGACAGCAAAATGCTTCTAACATCAAAAATGGGAATTGACATTGACCCGTAAAAGGAAATCATAATATCATACGACAGTTTGTAGTTCTTTAAAAGACAGCTGTCATTTTTGATATTCGTTAACCAACGTTACCTATATTGATTCCGTGTAATGCTACTGAATTTGATTTTGTGTTGCTCTTTCTATGTTTATGCATTGAGGAGCTACCAATATTGGGGCCGTATAATATGCTGCCTATATTGACGCTGTGGGATGCTTCATTTAACGAGGCCTACCGGTATATTCAACCTTTTTGGGGGATTTGAAACAACAACAGACATATTGGATCTAACTTTATTTTGTTTGCTGTTATTTGTTTCAAGTTTTAAAATTACAGTTTCTAAAAAATGCCATGTATCTTGTATCTTGTTAATTAAAAAAAAGGTATCTTTCTTTTAGTTGCATAATGATAAATAATGTGAACCTATAAGGAGAGAGGTATCATGAAGCAAATAAAACAATCGATTCCTCTTATTCTGCAAGACATAGTTTTCATTTTAGGTGTATACCATTATCTTTTGATCCGAAACTTTAAATATAATAATAACTATTGACCTTTACATGGGCGCCTTGCAAATCACTAGTGTCTTCATATTGGTCATACAATATAATGTCTTTATGTGTAACGTGAGAATCCTGACAATCTTACAATATGATTGTTGGAGATAATACTTAAAATAAAGCTGAAGGCATACTACATCCATGACAAAGTACACTTCACCGAGATAAGTCTAACTATACTGTGAAAAACATTGAAAAACCCAGCGGTTGAACGCAAACAAGATCAGTGTCTTTAACAACAAAACGAACCAAACATATGCAGATTAATTGTTTTATTGCTGCAAAGAATATCCCGTATCGCAATAATAGCTTATACGCAAAACATTAAACTGGCCTATGTGCAACTTGAGAAGGAATTACAGATTTACATGTAATTGTTGACAATTCGCACAATGATTCCAATGAGACAAAAAGCTAACTCACCAAAAATATATTTTAATCATATTGATTCGAAATAGATAAACAAAAATCGCAGATTACAAATGAGTCTCGCTCTGTGAAAAGGGGGTTTAATGCATGTGCGTAAGGTGTCGTCACATATTAGCCTGTGCATTCCGTACAGGCTAATTAGGGACAAACCTTTCCGATAAACTCGATTTTTGCTCAGAAGAGACTTTCTTTTAACAAAACATATCATAAAAGCGGAAAGTGCCGTCCCTGATTAGCCTATGTGGACTGCACTTTACGCACATGCATTAAACCCCCTTTTCACAGAGCGCGGCTCAAATGTATATTCCAGCGGATATGGTGAGATCAACAATAATCACAGATAATCAACATAAATTACAATGATTTTTAAAAGATCAACAATAATCACAGATAATCAACATTAATTACAATGATTTTGAAAAGATCAACAATAATCACAGATAATCAACATAAATTACAATGATTTTGAAAAGATCAACAATAATCACAGATAATCAACATAAATTACAATGATTTTTAAAAGATCAACAATAATCACAGATAATCAACATTAATTACAATGATTTTGAAAAGATCAACAATAATCACAGATAATCAACATAGATTACAATGATTTTGAAAAGATCAACAATAATCACAGATAATCAACATAAATTACAATGATTTTGAAAAGATCAACAATAATCACAGATAATCAACATAAATTACAATGATTTCGAAAAGATCAACAATAATCACAGATAATCAACATAAATTACAATGATTTTGAAAAGATCAACAATAATCACTGGTTATATAAATCACAATTAATCGGTTGAGATCAACAATAATCACAGATAATCAACATAAATCACAATGATTTTGATAAGATCAACAATAATCACAGATAATATAAATCACTATTAATAGGTTAAGATAAAAAATTCACAGATAATCAACATAAATTACAATTATTTTGATAAGATCAACAATAATCACAGATAATCAATATAAATCACAATTCATGGGCTGAGATCAACAGTAATCACATATGAGCAATAATGAACACAATAATTTGTATGAGATCAACCATTATCATAATCATTTTAAATTAGAATGATAAATATTACAACAATAATCTTATTAAAAACAGGAATATCAAACAAAACAACACAAGATAAACGATATGAAACACAATGTTTAAGACGCAAAAACACGCGTAATACTATATATTATTGTATGACAGTCTGTATTTTCAATAATTAAGAAAATAACCACGGCACATTGGTAAGAATTAAAAATAATTCTTGGTCTTATCATCGTCATGCAACAGATGACTAGGCCCGGTGCTTTGCAGATCTGTGCTTTGATAGACTACTGCGGTGCCTGTACCTCTTTTCACACATATCACAAGCAAAGTTTTTCTCTCCATTGTGGGTGGCAAGGTGGGCCTGAAGGTCAATTTTCTCCCGGAGCGTTGCATTGCAAATTGAGCAGGTAAATTGCTTTGCAGCAACCTCCCTCCGGACGTGACGATTCAGGTCATCTTTGGTTGAAAACTTTTTGCCGCATTGTTCACAGGGGAACGGCTTTTCAACACCATGAATGCTGCATCTATATAACAAAAACAAATGGAACTGTTGAATTATTATTCAATACAGAAAAATACACACAGAATATTATCCATAACAATGTGGAACTTAACAAAATGATGGTCGTCAGAAGCGCTCCAGATAAGGCGCGTTAACGCGTATTTACGCATTTCAAAATCCAAAATACGCATTAAATAATATGTTTAAGGGTCCAATTACATACGTGAAGTATCGGAACGCGTACATTCTGGATTTATACGGTGTAAATTCCAATTGTTCAGTGACAATTTGCATTGAAATTTATCTGGACAATTATGGTCGTTAAAAACTAAATACTATAATGAGCACACCAATATGCACCACACTAGTAATAATGTGTTAAGTGTTTTAAAGCCGGCTTTTTTCGAAAACACCATTCAAAACATTTTAAATAGTGCTTTGCAACTAGGTTATAAAAACATACTTTCGCTCAGAATGCAATGACCTATGTTGAATTGTATCTTGATTTTTAAACCGACAGAACCTAGCATTGTACTAAAAACAAAAAAAATACAAACCTGTGTCTGTTGAACGCCTGTTTTGTGTAAAATGTTTTTCCACAACAGGCGAATCGTCCAGTCCCTCTGTGGCGCTTATGATGAAGCTTTAACCCCCACTTCGATTTAAATGTCTTTCCACAGATTTCACACACGAGCGTCATGTTTCTGTAATGAAAGAATTACTTTTTGTTAAAATATATTTCTTAAATGTTTTTATAAAGTTTTAAAGACTACACCAAAAGAGATATGAAACGCAAGTGATTGGATGTGACACACTATCTGCTATTCTTTTCGTCACAGTTCAATAAACATGCGTGTTTACTAATGCACGGGATTTTCGTGAGTTTTGGCGCGTTTAGCGTCATTCGAGGTCCGCTTAAAGGAGGCAACGCACGTTGTGGTTCAATATACTTGTAACAGTACTTAATGTGTTGATAAGCATATTTCCGCTCTGTTTAAATGTCCTCAATTGAAGTTCCGTAGTCATATATTGTGTTGAATAGTTAATATTTTCGTATTTGTAACCATATCATATTTTAGAAGACTTTCAAAAATGTGTACAGTGTGCGTTTCATTATCCTTTGAATATTCTCGCAACCTGCGTTTGCCATTTCCTATTGCTCAAGAAATACCAACCTGCGTTTGCAAAACAAAACAAAACAAAAAAATAAGATATTTTTCAATTTGCACCGCTATTTTTGTCATGAATCTTATTAAATATATTAAAATGAAGTGTAAAATCATACTAATTCAGTCGTTAAACCAATATTGTTGAAAGAAAATCATCAACACCACATAAACAAACAGCGTTTGCAATGCATTTCAGAATTTTGTGTCGAAGTGTTCTCGGAAAGTGGAAACAGTAAAGGCAATGGAATCATTTCAAATAAAAGTTTATTTAGTATACTGTGTCATAGGCTATCACTTGTTAAAAACTGAAATTTTGATTATATGAAAAAACAACAAAACTTACCTTAATGTACAAGATTACAATCTGTTTCTGCAACCGGCGTTGACTTTTGCGGTCACGTGACAAAAGTTGTTCATCCCCGGTGTTCCACAAGTTATTACTTTCATGTGACAAATCAGTAATTTACAATGTATGTAAATATTTAAAAGAAGCGCTTGTTATAAGAAATACGATTCTGAATAATACTGTTCCATAAGTTTCATTACCGCTTTGATAGTTGATTTGTATTCCTAAATGTATATTTATGTTATGTAATGTTTATTTGTTATACCTAGTTACGTGACAGAAAATAATATGTAAACTTAGGTATGAAGACGATGTACTTGTGTATAAGTCTGAATAAACTGTCTGTCTGTCTGTCTGTCTGTCTGTCTGTCTGTCTGTCTGTCTGTCTGTCTGTCCTACTTTTTCATCTGAAAGAAAATATATAATTTTTCGACCGGCCAAGATTTATGTATTTATTTATTTTATTTTTGGCGTAAGTGTACATTCATGATAAAGAAACAAACAAGCATATGCATTAAAACTAGGGATGCAAGAGGTTAACCGGTTAACCTACCGAAACGACCAGTTTACTGGTTCGACAGAAGGTTAACCTGGAATTTTTTATTATTATATTTTTTTCATGGAATAACTTGTACGTTTTTACTTTTTTTCGCGTTACATACTGCCGATTTGCGCTGGCGACTAGTTAAAACAGAATGCCGGACAAAACCCCTCCCGGATAAAAACCCTCCCGTCAGTTTTATAGGGGCCGGACGAAAACCCTCCCATGAATATACGGAGACGGAAAAAAAAACCCTCCCATGAAAAAAACGGGGGAGGACAAAAACCCTCCCATAAAAAAACGGGACCGGACAAAAACCCTCCCGTGAAATCTGAGCCACGAATTCAACTATCAACAATTATTTATGAATTTTTAATCCGAAATCGGTCATTTCCGAATGTCATTTCTGACATTTGTATTTTGTTGTCGGTTATCCGAGATATTTATTTTTTGTAATAGTGACTTCAATTCAGTAGGTAACATTACACTATATATTGACTAATTAAAATATTTCCGAATTGAAATGTTGTTATTTTACACCCATTTGACGTTAATTATATGTGTTTGAACTAAGATTTGTATTATAACTTAGTATGTTAAGAACAACGATATTCATGATTACTTAGTATGAATAACAAGTAGGGTGTTTATATAAAGTATATAAAATATCAAATTGTGCGCCGGCCAGTGCATTAAGAACATTAAAGTCGTGTTTCTTTTTAGTCATCATCGCAAAAATAACAGAGGCGGACACAGGCTTTCCAATACATTCTTTATTTCGTTTTATAACAAGTATTATGAAGTCTAGACAGCATAATGTAACGTACATAGACAAATAAGCATAATCAATTGATAGACAAAAACCAACATTGTAGACACTTGTGTGCCTTTACACAAACAAATTGCTTTTTATATGTTGCAGATTCACAGTATGATATTATGAACAAATGTTGTCAGCATTGAGTAATTTTTTCGGATTAATGGATGCAACATTGTGTGAAGCAAATACAATTGTCGGCGTTTAATTGCTTTTAATTGATTCTGTGATTAAACTACTTAAAAACTAAAAGTAGTTGCAGATTCACAGTTTGCTAT
This sequence comes from Dreissena polymorpha, assembly GCF_020536995.1. Taxonomy (NCBI): domain Eukaryota; kingdom Metazoa; phylum Mollusca; class Bivalvia; order Myida; family Dreissenidae; genus Dreissena; species Dreissena polymorpha. The sequence goes on along the minus strand of NC_068370.1, from coordinate 41,065,810 downwards.
TTTGAGTAAATTTTGCGGATTAATCAATGCAACAATGTGTGCAGCAATTACATTTGTCGGTGTTTAATTGCTTTTACGGGAGGGTTTTTGTCCGCAGTTGCAGATTCACAGTTTGCTATTTTGATACTTATTATTGTATGCCATTAACTAGTTAATTACCTAGTTATTTGTTATGATTAGCTGATTAGTGGGCCTAAATAACCGAATCATTGACATATTTGACAATACAGTATGCTTTATATATTGTCTGCACAAATGCAATTGAAAACGTTACAGTCAAAGCTAAATTAAATAAGTAATTAAGACAAATTAGTCTAATTCTAACGAATTTTTGTAAGTTGTTGACAGAATTTTATTGTTTATTGTTCACATGTTTATTCATGGGAGGGTTTTCGTCCGCCCCCTATGAAAATGACGGGAGGGTTTTTATCCGGGAGGGGTTTTGTCCGTATTCCGTTAAAACAACATGCCGCACCATCGACGGTAATAAATAACGTGTCAATAAACACAGCAATAAAGCAATAAATCAATACCTTTATGATAACAAATAGGTGGTACGTTTTGATATATGGCACCATTGTTTCAAAAATCGATAAAATTGAAGAGTGCATGAACAAAATAATCAAAAGAGTTGAATTTCTCGAAGAAAAAGTTAATTCCATTGAAACAAGTCTAAATTTCTTTAACGAACAATTTGAAATGACAAAGAAAACGTTAACGGAGTCGAAAAACCAAATCAAAGATTTTCATGAAAAGGTGACGAAAATCGAAGATACACTACACACATATGACAAGAAAATCACCCAAATTGATGAAGCTACCGACAAACTTGAATTTCATAGCTTACGCGAAAATCTTCTGTTTCGTGGTATTGCGGAAACGTCAAGCCAAGAAAACTGTGACGAAATTATTAAAACGCTCATTAAAGGAGTTCTCCACATCGACAAAAATATCATCCTTGACAGAGTACACAGAATAGGTAAGAGTAAACCATCTAAAACGAGACCTATTGTAGCAAAATTCCATCTTTACGAAGATCGAGAGCTCGTGCGAAAAACAGCAATTGAGCGGAGCCAAGACCTGAAAGCACTCCATCAAGGCATCGGTATCCAACAAACGAGGGGGACCCTAGAGAAAAGACGCAACAAACAGCACTTGGTAGACCGGGAACGAGCAGCCGGTAGAACAACAAAATGGGCGGGACCGAAACTACTATCCAGAGGAGCGGACGGGAACTTCCGGGAAGTTAACATGTAGGACACTGAGAAGTTCAAAATCATCTCGTGGAATGTGAACGGACTCAATAGAAAAATAAATGACTGTGACTTTCTACAATTAATCAGCGATTACGACCTTGTGGTATTAAGTGAAACTTGGACAATCAAAACGCAATCAACAAACATCGAAATTCAAAACTATCTTAGTGAACACATTTATGGACATAAATCATATGGGATTAAAAAAGGTCGTCAAGCCGGAGGTATTTCAATTTATTATAAAACAACATTTAAAAATAAGATAACTGTTGCAGAAAAAGATAATTATGGAATAGTATGGTTGAAATTAGATCAATCACTGTTTGATTTTGATAAAATTGTATACTTATGTTGTACATACATTCAACCTATCACTTCAAAAGTATTAAAAGACAAAGATTTTGATTTTTTTGAGGAATAAGAAAAAGGCATCGAAAAATATTGTAATTTAGGCCTTACATACATTGTTGGAGATTTAAACTCAAGAACTGGGAATTTATCAGACATATTAGAATATGACAAACATTTAGTGTGTGTGTTTCAGAGTTTATTTACAGGTCCTACTGGCCTCTTCACGAGGTTACGGTAGCCCGACCTGCCCCTGTGACCTCTCAGGGGAGACAAACATTTAGATGGCGATACCACTTTAAATACAAACAACTCTTACTTTACGCCCACGAGTTTTCCTAAACGCATGAATCAAGATCACGTGATTGACATTCAAGGTCGCGCTTTGATCTCCATGTGCAAAATCACCAGTCACATTATTGCCAACGGTCGATTAGCGTAAGATAAACATGGGAATTACACTATCAGTTCATCACGTGGCCTCAGTGTAACGGATTATTTATTAATGCAAAAGGATACGCTCGATCGGAATTTTGTTAAAGAATTTGAAGTTCTAGACTGGACAGAATTTTCTGACCATGCAGCTCTATATTTTAGTTTAAATATGAAAAATCACACCAAAAAGACACCATTTAATATTAATGAATCTAATACAACAGAAACTAAAAAAATAGTGTTTGACGAATCTAAAATTAATGAATTTAATACGTTAATAAAAAATACAATTCAAAACTTAAATACATTGTTTGATGAAAATAAAACGGTAGATGAGAAAACTAGTATTTTGACTAAATATCTTCAAGAAAACAGTGCATGCATATTCGGCAAAGTAATAAAAATAAATTCGCACAACAGGCAACATAAAAAACCACAATGGTTCGATTCAACCTGTAAAAATGCAAAAGACAATTTCAAACACGCTAAAAATGCTTTCAATAAAAGTAAAACTGATGCAAACAGACACAATTTTATTCAGCACAGAACAAAATATAACGATGAAAGACGAAAAGCAAAACACCGCTATAGAGTCGTAGAAGGGGCACGGTTAACCAATATAGCTAAAACACAGCCTAAAAATTTTTGGAAAAATATTCATGTCATGAAAACATTGACAATATCCATGACAACACTAGCAACAGCGAAACAAATGATTTTCTTGACTCCCCGATAACAGAGAATGAAATTCATCAAGCATTATCAACACAACACAACGGAAAATCAAGCGGGCCGGATCAGATACCAGCTGAAATAATCAAAGCTTCATACACCATCATAAAACCACATCTGACACATATATTCAATAACATATTTGAAAGTGGAAATTATCCGAAAAATTGGGGACTAAGTTACATTACACCAATTTATAACAGTGGTGACCCAAATCAAGCAGAAAACTATCGCGGAATAACCCTAAATAATATAATATCAAAGATTTATTCACAAGTGTTATTAAACCGACTAACCAAATGGTGCGAATCGAACAAATCAATATCTGAATTCCAATACGGTTATCAAAAAGGCAAAAGTACTGTATATTGTATTTTTATACTTCACAGTCTAATAAATAAAGTACTAAATTCGGGCCAAAAATTATACTGCATTTTCATTGATTATGCTAAATGCTATGATAGCATAAACCGTGCACTATTATGGCAAAAACTGATATCGCAAAAAATTAGTACCAAATTTGTATCCGCGTTTCGAGCTATGTATACTTCTGTTAAGGCAGCCGTTAAAATGAAATCACAAATATCCGATCATATAATATCTAATACAGGAGTAAAACAAGGAGACCCATGTTCAAGCATACTTTTTTTAATGTTCGTCAATGATATGGTAGAGAACATAAACTCAAACATCGAAGGAATTATAACGATTAACGACATTAAGTTTTTCTTGTTATCATACGCAGATGATCAAGTTCTATTTTCGACATCACCAACATCATTACAATCAATGTTGAATGACATTGAAAATTACTGCATAGTATCTCAACTTAAAATGAATACACGTAAAACAAAGGTCTTGATCTTTGAAAAAAGTAATCGCCATACAAATTATAACTTTTACCTCTACGGGGAATTATTAGAAATAGTGACATCTTTCAAGTACTTAGGTATAACACTATTTAAGAATGGTAACTGGTATAAAACAGCCCAAACACTAGCAGAACGTGGAAATAGATCTCTACATAAACTTTTCACTATTATTAATCAATACGAATTCTCAACACGCGAACAATTAAACCTACTTGATAAACTAGTCACCCCAGCCATACACTATTCAGCAGAAGTATGGGGATTTACGAAAGGTAAAGAAATCGAAATAATACATACAAAACTACTTCGAAAAATCTTAAAAGTAAACAAATCTACAAATCTAGCTGGTATGTACGGAGAATTAGGACGATACCCGCTATACATAATACGCAAATTACAAATATTCCGCTATTGGTTAAAAATACTTGAATCAAGTGATAACAGTATCACAAAAACAAAATATTCTGTGATATTTAACGATGCACAACAAAATATCACATACAACCATCGAAATTGGGCGTCACACATAAAAAACACTCTTGACGAGCTTGGGTTAAGCAATATATGGGCGGATCAAACAACTATCATAAATCAAACCGATCAAACATTCATCTACAATACAATTAAACAACGTTTATTAGATAATTACAAACAAAGCTGGTATAGTAAATAAATAATTCCCCTAGACTCATGAACTATTGTAGATTTAAAAACACTTTTGAATTAGAACCATATCTTGATATTATAACAAATAAGAAATACAAACATCACTTACACGATTTCGATTATCGTCACATAGATTAGAAATCGGAAGAGGTCGTTAAAAATAACATACTACGCGAAAATAGAAAATGTAAGTTTTGCAACGGACACGCTATAGAAAACGAGTATCACTTTCTATTTGTTTGTCCTTTATATAGAGAAATTAGAAAGAAACATTTAAAATCATATTTTCAAAGGTGGCCAACGTTCAATAAATTTGACTTTCTAATGCAGTCGGCAAATAAAAGAGACATAATAAGCCTTACTAAATATATTTTCAATGCTAATGAAATGCGTAATAATATAGACAATCAGTTATAATTGTTAACTTCTACAAGACATAGCCATGTTATTTTTAATTTTATTCTTTTCATTGAATATGTTTGTATAATTAAAATAATTCTACATTTTCCTCGTATTACAGTTGATGATATAATTATAATTATTATATTGATTACTGCTGTACGTACTACTGTTTTTTGTAAACTTCTCTTATTGAATATTGAATCAATGTATGCTTAACACACACACTGCGTAACTTTCTGTTTTCTGGCAAAAAAGCATTGTGTTATGCTTATATGCTAATAAAGGTTGTTGTTGTTGTTGTTTTGTTTGACTTGCAAAAATTTAACTAGCGAACTGCGGGGAGTGGGGGCTATTAGCGAAAGCGTATTTGACACGTTTATCGAACTCGCGATAATAAACAGTTGAGACAATGCACGGCTTTATTTGATGTTTTGTTAACCAATATCCAACACTGATTACCCGAGAAAATACCGTATTTATAAGTCACAATTTTATCACGCATTTCGTCCCGCTAGCGCCGTGGTAAGGACGATCGCTTTTGTAGCGGATCCGTTTTCTAGTGGTAACACACTGGCTTCACAATCCAGAGATCGCTGGTTCGATCCCCCGCTGCACCTAACCTACTAACTCGTCTTTCGCATGAGACGTTAAACCGAGGTGCAGTGTACTAGGTGCTATACACCGGGCACTAAAAGACCCAGGGTCACCTCTGGAACGGGGTGTCTCCTGTATCTTGCACTATCCCCCGAAACCAACTAACAAGTCTTTCTAGGGGCGATGGCCATATGGGAGACAATCCCGGTGCACTCGATAAAAAACAAAAACAACAACAACGCATTGCATTCGTAGTAAAAATCTTGTCAAGTTAACGTCGTATTTGTTTATCCGAAATTATTATTATTATTGTAATTTACGTCACCAACGATGCCATCATTACCGTTCGAGGTATGGAAATACATGTACTTCAGAAAATCGACAGACAAGATCAGTGCATCTTGTCTGTTATGCAGTTGCACAATTCAACTGCATGTCGGCACCTCGTATCTTCGAAATCATATAAAATTTAAGCATCCGTCCATTGACAACAACAAGGCCAGTCCGGATGTGGCAAGGCAACAGACGTTGCACCAGGTTTTTGGCCCCCGACCTTCGTCGAGCGAGGCGATCAACCAGGCCCTTGCGAATGTCGTGGTCCAGGCAAACGTGCCCATGAAAATTGTGGAACACGAGCGTTTTCGTCATCTGATGCAACTGCTGAATCCACAGTACGAGGTGCCTTCTCGAACAACCGTCAGGGCGCGCATTGACCAGCAGTATGATGACGCAAATAAGTCTCTGCTGTCCAGTCTTCAGGGAAGCACGTCAGTCGCCCTCTTAACTGACTCCTGGACATCCAATGCCACAGAGGCATACCTCACAGTAACCGAACACTACATCAAAGAAGACTGGTCAATGGAGTCGCGCATTCTAATGACCGCCACCTGTTTTAATTTTAAACAAAGCAAATAAAATTATGATACTTTAAAATATAAACAAAACATGACATAAAATGACCGTTTTTGTACGTTTGTGTTCGGTACTTTTCCGTTTCCCTCTCGTAGGGAGAACGTCTTGTCCGGTACTAATGCGCTGCACAGCCGTTTTATCCGGTAGAAATCCGTTTCTCGCACGGTAATATCCGTAAGCCGACCGTTAATCATCCGATACATATCCGTTAAACGTACGTTTTTTTCCGTTACATCACCGGTACTTGTGCGGTCATTGTGTGTTTCCTACGCTTCACACACCGATTTGGAGCGTCTTAAGCGGCATTGGAGTAAAATTGTATCACCGGATAACCAAAATCTGCATATTTTGTCCGTTTTTTCTCCGTTACATATTCGTTAGTCGGTCTGACCGGGCCTTTAAATAACGCAATGAGGACGGGTAGAAGTATACAGACTTCCTACACATACTCAAAGATGCATATATCACACCGTGCAATCGACTAACGCATCGTCTGCGGTTCATCCATCGGCTGCGGAAGTGTATACATGTCGGGTAAAAGCGGAGTGTAAGTATTTCCCTATTCTTTATATTTTACGTATTGAATTGAGCAGATTTGCGTGTGTTCTTCGAGAGCCTCAGTAAAAATGACTTTGTGAACGTAATTCTTACCTTCCTAGCTGCTTACTTTTAAAGAAATCCTTTAGAATGTAGTAAAAAATCCAAAAAAAATCACCACTCTTTCTGCCAAACTCTTATTACACAGGATTTAGACCAAAGATAAATATGAACAACATTTTATTGAAATATTTAATCATTTCTCTTCGGTTATTCCAAATTACAGCATCCCACATGAACACTTAACATTTTTATCAACGTTTAAATTCGAGTGGGGTTGGAAAAACGGCTCAAGACAACGGCCGCGGCTAATTATTAGATGGTCATGACATCGGCTGCGAAAATAAAATTATGCTCAAGCCATCGGCTGAGGCAATGAAAATTGGCATGATAAGATGTGGACGTTACTCATTGACCATATTCGATAGAACTATCATATATTTTGATCACAAAAACATTTTTAAGATATTCATTCGTATTTTGAAATAAAATGGGATGGGTGAGTGAATTTCGTTTTTAAATAATTCATACTTTGACATTATTGAAACAATTCATTTACACGCAATATGTGAGTCGCTTCATGTGTCGCGCAAAATATCGTGTATTGAAACGAATATGTAACGGAGAGAAAACGGACAAAATATGCACATTTTGGTTATCCGGTGATACAATTTACCTCCTCTGCCGCTCAAGACGCTCGCAATCGGTGTGTAAATCGAAAGTACATCGCGAAGATAGGTGACATAACGATATACACACTATAAATAATGCAAGTAGGTTGATCATTTTATATATAAAATATATACAATTCACTACACATGCACAATTTGCACTCCTTGGTTAACCACGTGACTACGATGATTAATCTTCTTGCGTTATTTATAGTTAACTGGTAGTACCCAGTAAAATTTTATTACCGAATATACAGAAAATATGAAAAATTAACAATTTTTTCAAGAAATGTAATATTCCAGTCAGGATATTTCCATCAATATCAACTAATTATTGTAAAAAAATACGGTATTTTATAACTTTTCTTTTTTTGTCAATCTGGTTGACGGTCCCTTTAGATAAACCTTTTTTTATTTGCATCTATTAAGTTTTACAAATGTATCAGCTCAGTCATCGTAAAGAAGCCAGCCTGTCAGCATGGTATGCGAGTGTCCATGGACATCGTTGGGGCTTATTCCAAATGTTGTAGTTCTTACCCAAACATCGGTGCCTCTTTGGAGATGAAAGACCCATACCTTTGTAGCCGACGCTAATGGCGAAGAGCTCGAATCAACTATCACGTCACCCAGTTTCACTCCGTTTGATACCACCTCCAAATACCGATCGGTTATACCTCCTGTCTTAACTCCTGCATTATACACCAGCGACATTACGTAATACCCGGAAACGGAAACCCGAAATACTCCTGAATTAGGATTGTATGCATTGCCGACATTGGAAAAGACCTCGTCGAACAGGATCGTTTGGTGTACGTCTAAATTGTCCACATGATGTGCAGATTGCCCGGCACAAAAAGCAATTCGTTCTGGTATTTGACCTAAAGGGTTTGGTCATGAATGAAATATTAATAGCATTAAAGATGTGTCACAAAACATACAATTTAAAAATAATGGACAGAAATATATGAATGCCATACAAACACATTTAGAATTCAAAGTTGTCTTTAACAAAAATATTGTCTTTAAAGAAACTTGAGCAAGGAAAATATAAAAATGCAACTCAGGAATCGACAAGCAAACGATAACTTACGTTTCAGTGGCTTTGGAGGAGGCATTTTGATTGCAGCAATTATAGCGGATGTATTCGGCCATACTTTTGATGTAAAATCTGAATGTTCTTCGTGTGTGTTAGATTCATGATGAATATTTTGCCATTATTTTGTTGCACCAGCGCTCTGACCAGTCTGTCCAAGTTCGTAACCTTGGTCACAATATCGACACCATCCTCTTCGCCATCTTCTAGACGTTTTTCTATCCGTTCAAGCTTTCTGTTTCTGTCTTCCAAATGTTCGATACGGTTTTCAAGGGAAACTATTTTTTCAATTAGTGTATTTAAGATGCGTGCCTCAATCTTTTGTCCTGATGTTAAAATCGGTTGCACGAGCAAAATCAGACCGACGAAAACTAAAACGACGTACTTCATTATAATCATAAACGTGTGACCAGTTTAGAAGGCAGAGGCATTGAGACGATAGTATTTTATAGATCGTACATACGCGGATGTGAGACGGATGGAAGCGATGAGTGCCACCTCCGTCATTTTGTCAAAAACTGTTGTATTAATTGAGATTTTGTCCGGGTATTCACTATTTCATGAAGTACACGAGCGAGTATATTTGCAGTTTGCACTTAAGGCAAACAGCACAAGTTTAAGTGGGAGATATGCAATTTTAATGTTCTAACACAAACACTCAAACAATAATCAAGATTCAAAAGTTTGAACAATTAGAAAATAAATATAATGTCAAACCCAAAGTCAAGTCCTTCTGTAAATGAACGTTATAACGTCGCATTTAAAGTTCTACGTAAAAAGTGACCGACAAGTGAACTCAGGAAACACACAATTGTGTTTATTAGTAGTATGAGCACATTTTGCACAAAACATTGTAGATCCTAAGGTTATGAATGTCGCATGTACATGAGTGAAATGTTTACTTGTTTTCTTGAGTGCTATCTTGCTTTTATTCTTTAACAGGAAACTTATTTGTAATGTTAAACAGCTTTTTTCTGTACTTTTCTGGCTGCAGTTATTATGAACTATATTCAGTATTATTATACGTTGTTATCCTTTTTTTTGAAAGATAAATAAGGTTGTGTACAATCTTAATTATATTAACTGCATTTCACACAACTGGTTTACCAACAAGTGCACAACGTGGTGTCAATTGTAAACCTCTGCAGATTACTTAAGTTCCACCACATAATCGGTTGGATTATGGATACAAATAAGCGGAAATTATGTGTTTCTAAAACTGACATGTTCCTCCTCTTACGTTTCAAAACTTTGTAACCGCGCCTGCTCTTACAATTCGCATGTTTTTGTTGGTTTTCAGAACACGACAGTTTATATCACAATCACGAAATCGCCATTAGTCGACTAAATTTAAACCGTTGGCAATGTCACATACTTACTCGATGTACATGTGCTACTGGCTGGAGCGCAATAACGAACCACTTACTGCGTTTTGTTCGAGTTATTGAACACTCTTGTTCGAGTTTTACTCTAGGTTGACTAGGGATTTATATGTGTTATTTCATATGCATTAATTTTTTTTAAGCACCGTTATATTTTGAGAAATCAGCTTAAACTTTGGTAGTAGTTTTCCCAAATGCCGAAACCTCTTCTCCCATAAAGCCACACTTGACGTCATGGTTGTTACTCAAGGTCAAGTGTTGTGGTAAAACATGTGTGACCTGGTAAAGCCCATTACGAATAAAATCAACGAATATTTCGTACAATATTTTCGAAAAATCAAGTTTACACCTGAAAAGTAAATTTCCTAAAATAATAGCCGAATTTCGACGCTAGATGTGGCCAGGTAGCATATTTTTAACGCGATACAAAATGCTCGTTTTTTATGTGAATTTCCGGGGACGATATCCGAACATAGGCTTCGGGTAGCTTCGGAAGCACGACGTAGAGCTCGTGAATACGAATTCCGAAGCTGCCCGAAGCCAGTCGCATTTTGTGTCGCATTAAATCTATGTTGCCAAACCACATCTGGCGTTACAAGTTTGGCAAATGCTACAACGAGCACTAACTGATTTTGTAAGAGCCAACTTAATTTTACTAAATATTATAAGAAATAATCGTTGATTGAAAGTATTTATGTTTCTTTAAAACAAAGTACTTAAGTGATATTTATTATGACTCTTGATTTCTTTTTTCATATGTTAGTTAAATGATGCGTCGAACCTCACAATGTGCTCAGACTTAATCACTAGCATACACGTGTAAAATAACAATTAACCCCATAGAATTGTTATTCAAATAAAGAAGAACTCAAAAGAGAATTTAAATTTGATTAAATGGCAATCTCTATACTCAGTTGTTTAGTATGCACGCTACCAATAGAATAACAACTTTCCGTGGCACGATGAATTAAAGTTAGTACAAATATCAACAACATTCCTACTTGTTCACACGATTTAAAAATGAGCATCATTAACCACATATAATTGTACTGCAAATATACGCGCATTATTTTACCTTTATCATAAATAACAACATTAAGACTAAATTAAACATTTTTGCACTAGTTCCATTATTTGTGTAATGTACATCATATCACTTCATAATGTCTAGAAGGTAAACAGCTTAGAATGAATACCACAGTATATGTTAAGAGAGCACTGTGTAGGAATTAATTATTTTGAATGCTAGGATAAGAGGTTTACACAATGACGTTTGTGAAGTTAGCCTATTTAGCCTATTTAGCCTATTTAGTACATAGGTTGAAACCAACATTCTATTTAGCCTATTTAGCCAATTTAACAGCCTCTTCAGTCTGTTAAGCCTATTTTAGCCTATTAAGTATATTTAGTAAATAGGTTGAAACAGTCATCCTATTTTGTCTATTAGCCAATTTGACAGCCTCTTCAGCCTGTTTAGCCTATTTAAGCCTATTTAGCCTATTTAGTTAATAGGTTGAAACATACATCCTATTAAGCCTTTTTAGCCAATTTAACAGCCTCTACAGCCTTTTTAGCCTATAAAGTAAAAAGGTATACGTCCTATTAAGCCTATTTAGCCTATTTAACAGCATTGTCATTCTATTTAGCCTATTTAGTACAAGCGTTGAAACATACATCCTATTTAGCCTATTTAGCATATTAAACAGCCTATTTAGAAAGTTTAGTACATAGGTTGAAACATACATTGAATTTAGCTTATTTGGCCTATTTAACAGCCTTTTCAGCCTATTTAGCACATGCCTATTTAGCCTATTAAGTCAATTTTACAGCCTCTTCAGCCTTTTTAGCCTATTTTAGACTATTTAGCCTATTTAGTAAAAAGGTTCAAACATACACCCTATTTAGTCTATTTAGCCTATTTAGTGCATTACTTGAAACATACATCCTATTTAGCATAATTAGCCCATTTAACATCCTATTCAGCCCTTTTTAGCCTATTCAGTAATAAGGTTGAAACATACATCCTATTTAGCCTATTTAGCCTATTTAAAAGCATTTTCAGCCTATTTAGCCTATTTAGTACATTAGTTGAAACAAACATCCTATTTAGCCTACTTAGCATATTTAACAGCCTATTTAGAAAGTTTAGTATAAAGGTTGAAGCATACATTGTATTAAGCCTATTTAGACTATTCAACAGCCTTTTCAGCCTATTTAGCACATGCCTATTTAGCCTATGTAACATCCTTTTCAGCCTATTTAGCCTTTTAAGCCAATTTAGCAGCCTCTTCAGCCTTTTTAGCCTATTTAGTAAATAGGTTGAAATATACGTTCTATTAAGCCTATTAAGCCTATTTAACAGCATTGTCATTCTATTTAGCCTATTTAGTACATACGTTGAAACATACATCCTATTTAGCCGATTTAGCATATTAAACAGCCTTTTTAGAAAGTTTAGTACAAAGGTTGAAACATACATTGTATTTAGCCTACTTAGCCTATTTAACAGCCTTTTCAGCCTATTTAGCATATTTAAAACATAGGTTGAAACAATCATATTTAGCCTATTTTGCCAATTTCACAGCCTCTTCAGCCTTTTTAGTCAATTTTAGACTATTTAGCCTATTTAGTAAATAGGTTGAAACATACATCCTATGTAGCCTATTTAGCCTATTTAATAGTATTTTTAGCCTATTTAGTGCATTACTTGAAACATACATCCTATTTAGCATAATTAGCCAATTTAACAGCCTCTTCAGCCCTTTTTAGCCTATTTAGTAAAAAGGTTGAAACATACATCCTATTAGCCTTTTTAGCATATTCAAAAGCATTTTCAGCCTATATAGCCTATTTAGTACATAAGTTGAAACAAACATCCTATTTAGCCAACTTAGCATATTTAACAGCCTATTTAGAAAGTTTAGTACAAAGGTTGATACTAACATTGTTATTAAGCCTATTTAGCCTATTTAACAGCCTTTTCAGCCTATTTAGCATATTTAGAACATAGGTTGAAACAAACATCCTATTTAGCCGATGAAGCCTTTTTACAGCCTCTTCAGCCGTTTTAGCCTATTTTAGACTATTAAGCCTATTTAGTAAAAAGGTTGAAACATACATCATGTTTAGCCTATTAAGCCTATTTAACAGCATTTTCAGCCTATTTAGCCTATTAAGTACATGAGTTGGAACATAAATCCTATTTAGCATATTGAGCCAATTTAACTGTCTCTTCAGCGTTTTTAGCCTATTTAGCCTTATATAGCCTATTTAGTAAATAGGTTGAAACATACATCCTATTAAGCCTATTTAGCCAATTTAACAGCATTGTAAGCATGTTTAGCCTATTTAGTACATAAGTTGAAACATACATGCTTTTAGCCTATTTAGCATATTTTACAGCCTTTTCAGCCTATTTAGCCTTTTTAGAAAGTTTAGTACCTAGGTTGAAACATACATCCTCTTTAGCCTATTTAGTCTATTTAACTGCATTTTCAACCTATTCAGCCTATTTAGCCAATTTACTACATAGTTAACAGCATTTACAACCTATTTAGCCTATTAAGCCTGTTTAGTACATAGGTTGAAACATACATCCTATTTCGCCTATTTAGCCTATTTAACAGCCTTTTCAGCCTATTTAGAAAGTTAAAAACACAGGTTGAAACATACATCATATTTAGCCTGTTTAGCCTATTTAACAGCCTTTTTAGCCTATTTAGCCATTTAGTACATAGATTGAAACATACATCCTATTTAGCATATGTAAAAAGATTAGTACATGGGTTGAAACAAACATCATAGTAAGCCTATTTAAAAACCTTTTCAGGCTATTTAGCCCATTTAGCAAGTTTTATACATTTCTATTTAGCCTATTTATAAGCCTTTTCAGCCTACATGTATTCAACATGTAGCAAGTTTAGTACATTTCTATTTAGCCTATTCAATAGCCTTTTCAGCCTATTTAGCATGATCAGTAAGTGGGTGGAAATATACATGCTATTGAGCCAGTAAGCCTATTAAGCATCCATTTGATCCCCTTTTTGCCTATTTAATAAAAATATTTAATAGGCAGAAATATACGTGCTATTTAGCCATTTTAGCAAGTATATCAAATGAAACCTGAAACAAACATCTCGTTTAGCATATTTAGTACCATATTCAATCTTTTTAGCCTACTTAGCAAGTTTATTAAATAGGATGAAACATTTTCCAGCGAGTGAGTATGCACCTTAAGGGCCCTTTTCGGACAAACAAGGATTATCCACCGAAAGTGATATAGTGCACGCTGACCAGCCGTCGACTGCCTGTCGGGCTGACCTAGTTTCGGCCTGGACTTTTAATTATGATCGGCCACGTGCATGTAGCCTATTAAGTCATCATCTCGTATGCGTCATTTCCCAGTGAGTGGGTATGCCCCTTTAAGGGCCCCTTTCGGACGAACAAGAGTTATCCCCCAGAAGAGACCTAGTGCACGCTGACCAGCCGTCGACTGCCTGTCGGGCTGAACTAGTTACGGCCGGGACTTTTATTAGGATCGGCCCCGTGCATGCAGCCTTTTTAGCCTTCATCTCGTATGCGTCATTTCCCAGTGAGCGGGTATGCCCCTTTAAGGGCTCCTTTCGGACGAACAAGAGTTATTCCCCGGAAGAGACCTAGTGCACACTGACCAGCCGTCGACTGCCAGTCGGGATGACCTAGTTTCGGCCGGGACTTTTAATTACGGTCGGAGCCAGGTGCAACCTATTTAGCGTATTACGCGACATTTTTGCCTGTGAGTGGGTATGCCCCTTTAAGGGCCCCTTTCGGACGAACAAGAGTTATCTCCCGGAAAAGACCTATTGCACGCTGACCAGCCGTCGACTGCCTATTTGGCTGACCTAGTCTCGGCCGGGAGTTTTAATTAGAATCGGAGCCAAGCTCAGCCTATTAAGCCTATTACGCGCCATTTTTGCCTCTGAGTGGGTATGCCCCTTTAAGGGCCCCTTTTGGACGAACAAGAGTTATCCCCCGGAAGAGACCTAGTGCACGCTGACCATCCGTCGACTGCCTATCGGGCTGAACTAGTTTCGGCCGGGAGTTTTAATTACGGTCGGCCCCGTGCATGCAGCCAATTAGGCCTGTTTCTCGTATGCGTCATTTCCCAGTGAGCGGGTATGCCCCTTTAAGGGCCCCTTTCGGTAGAACAAGAGTTATCCCCCGGAAGAGACCTAGTGCACGCTGAGTTTCGGCCGGGAGTTTTAATTAGGATCGGAGCCAGGTGCATCCTATTTAGCCTATTACGCGCCATTTTTACCTGTGAGTGGGTTTGACCCTTTAAGGGCCCCTTTCGGACGAACAAGAGTTATACCCCGTAAGAGACCTAGTGCACGCTGACCAGCCGTCGACTGACTATCGGGCTGAACTAGTTTCGGCCGGGAGTTTTAATTACGGTCGGCCCCGTGCATGCAGCCTATTTAGCCTATTTCTCGTATGCTTCATTTCCAAGTGAGCGGGTATGCCCCTTTAAGGGCCCCTTTCGGACGAACAAGAGTTATTCCCCGGAAGAGAGCTAGTGCACGCTGACTAGCCGTCGACTGCCTATTGGGCTGAACTAGTTTCGGCCGGGAGTTTTAATTACTGTCGGCTGCGTGCATGCATCCTATTTAGCCTATTTCTCGTATGCGTCATTTTCCAGTGAACGGGTTTGCCCCTTCAGGGCCCCTTTCGGACGAACAATTGCTATCCCCCGGAAGAGAACTAGTGCACGCTGACCAGCCGTCGTCTGCCAGTCGGGCTGACCTAGTTTCGGCTGGGAGATTTAATAAGAATCGGAGCCAGGTGCAACCTATTTAGCCTATTACGCGCCATTTTTGCCTGTGAGTGGGTATGCCCCTTTATGGGCCGCTTTCGGACGAACAAGATTAATCCCCCGGGAGACCTAGTGCACCCTGACCAGCCGTCGACTGCCTATCGGGCTGAACTATTTTCGGACGGGAGTTTTAATTACGGTCGGCCCCGTGCATGCAGCCTATAAGCCTATATCTCGTATGCGTCATTTCCCAGTGAGCGGGTATGCCCCTTTAAAGTCCCCTTTCGGACGAACAAGAGTTATCCCTCTATAAGAAAAGTGTTAAGACTGAGGTTGAAAACTACAGACCGGTTTCGATCTTAAGTATCATTTCAAAGATCCTTGAAAGAGTAATTTATGACCAAGTTGAAGGTTACTTGAATGACAAAAAGCTTCTGTATAGCTATCAATCAGGATTTAGGCGTGGCTATTCTACAGACACCTGCCTTACCCATATATCTGATTATATTCGTTTTAAGATGGATAAAGGTAAGATGGTTGGTATGATATTGTTAGACCTACAGAAGGCCTTCGATACCGTCAATCATAGTATTTTAATCATGAAACTTGAGGCTATTGGTCTCCATAGTGACGCAGTCAGGTGGTTTACCTCCTATCTCTCCGATCGCCATCAGGTTGTTGACGTATCAGGTACTATGTCCTTCGAGGCCTCCATCTCATGTGGTGTTCCTCAGGGCTCCATTTTAGGTCCCCTTTTATTTTTAATTTATGTGAATGATATGGCCGCTGTGGTAAGAAATAAAATTTTACTTTATGCTGATGATACTGGCATCCTGGTAGCTGGTAAACACATTTCAGAAATTGAATCCATTCTTTCTAGCGATCTCGTTCTTATAAGTGAGTGGTTAGTGGACAATAAACTTTCCCTACATCTTGGTAAAACAGAATCTATATTGTTTTGCTCAAAGCCCAAACTAAGGTCAAATTCTCAGTTAAATGTCTCTTGCAATGATGTGTCAATTACTCCATCAAGTTCTGTTAAGTACCTAGGTGCTGTATTGGACCAGTTCCTGTCTGGTAAAACAATTGCTAGATCAATTATTACAAAGGCAAACTCAAGGTTAAAGTTCCTATACAGAAATAGTAAGTTCTTAACATTGCACACCAGAAAACTCCTTGTCATGTCTCTTATACAGTGCCACTTTGACTATGCCTGCTCTTTTTGGTACCCTGGTCTTATTCAGTCACTTAAAAATAGGCTTCAAACTACACAAAACAAGATGATTAGGTTTGTTCTGAATATGGATAACAGATCACATGTTGGTCAAGAACAGTTTTCACATTTAGGTTGGCTGCCTGTTTCAAAAAGAGTAGAACAGATCATACTTTGTCATGTACATAAGATTAAAAATGGCCTTGCACCAGAGTATATGGGTGAGAATTTTAAGCCAGTGTCTGGCGTACATAATCGTTGTACTAGGTCTAATATGGTAGCTCAGCCAGAATCTGATCATTTTGCTGAAAATTTTACATTTGAAGACTCTGGTCGTTTTTCCAAACCAAGAGTAGGAAGTTTTGGTTCTAAAACATTTACATATAATGGTATCTGTTTATGGAACAATCTTCCTCAAAACATCAGGGATGTACCTAAACCTAACAATTTCAAGGGTGCCATCAAGAAACAGTTTTTAGAGTCTTTATAGCTTTTTATAGTATAATTTTTATTATGAATTTTATGTTCTGTTAAAATACTGTGATACATTTTTAAGTCTTATGATCAATAAGATGCAAGGATCTCATAATTATTCTTTAACTTATAGTATGCTACAAAGTGTGTTTATTAACTACCTATGCAGTGTGTAACTTTATTATGCAACTTCTGTGATAATAATGAACATGTGATTATATTTATTCATTCTTAATCAGTAATATACTTTATTAAACAGTACATATTTGATACATATACATTATTAAAATCTAATACATGACTGTTTCATGGTTACTGCCACCAATAACAAGGACCACAATGGAAATAAGTGAAAATCATTTTTCTCTTTTTTGTGTTATCCTTGGTATTGTGTGTGCATTCCATGGTTTGCTATGTATATTGCTGTAATAATATATTTTATATTGTCTGCATTATGTAGTAACTATGTAATGTTCATATGTTTACCAAATAAAATCAATCAATCAATCCCCCAGAAGAGATCTAGTGAACGCTGACCAGCCGTCGAGCTGAAAAGGCTGTGAAGTAGGCTCAATAGGCTAAATAGGATGTATGGTTCAACCTATGAACTAAATAGACTAAATAGGCTGAAAAGGCTGTTAAATAGGCTAAATAGGATGTATGTTTCAACCTATGTAAGGCTTAATAGGCTGAAAAGGCTGTTAAATAGGCTAAATAGGACGTTTGTTTTAACCTTTGTAAGGCTAAATAGGCTGAAAAGGCTGTAAAATATGCTAAATAGGACGTTTGTTTTAAACTTTGTAAGGCTAAATAGGCTGAAAAGGCTGTAAAATATGCTAAATAGGATGTATGTTTCAACCTATGTTCTAAATAGGCTGAATAGGCTGAAAATGCTGTTAAATAGGCTAGATATGATGTATATATTAACCTATGTACTAAATAGGCTGAACAGGCTGTTAAATAGGCTAAATAGGCTATCCTATGTACTGAATAGGCTGAAAATGCTGTTAAATGGGCTAAAATAGGATGTATGTTTCAACCTATGTACTAAATAGGCTAAATAGGCTGAAAATTCTGTTTAATATGCTAAATAGGCTAAATAGGGAGTATGTTTCAACCTATTTACTAAATTGGTTAAATAGGCTAAAATAGGCTAAAAAGGCTGAACGGGCTGTTAAATTGGCTAAATAGGCTTAATGGGGTGTATGTTTCAGCTAATATACTAAATAGGATAAATAGGCTTAAATAGGCTAAAAAGGCTGAAGAGACTGTTAAATTGGCTAAATAGGCTAAATAGAATGGTTTTTACAACCTATGTACAAAATAGGCTGAATAGGCTAAATAGGCTAACTTCACACACGTTGTTGTTATTCCTATTTACGTGACAGAGAATAATGTGTATATTTGTGTATGAAGACGATGTACTTATGTATAAGTTTGAATAAACTGTCTGTCTGTCTGCTATGCATACACGACAATTTTAACAGGTTTAACAAACAGGTAAGTTTGTGTGATACTAAGTTATAATGTGTTGAAATCAAAGACCAGGCCATCGGATTATAAATAATAAAATGACATATAAGCCTTTACTCAATTTCGTAATTCGGTGTCTTTATTATCGGTTCAACGCTTATAAGGTTAATCACATGATGATCACATGTGCTAGGGTATGTCGGGTAAACTGTCACAAGCATGGGTTGTAAGTCTGACATCTGTCTTCTGTGGGTCATATATAAGCAAAATGTAACCACGCTGTGGACGCTTTGCGACCAAACTCTTTTTAAAGCCAGACTGTCATTTCTGAAAATGGACCGAAGAGAGAGACTGCAAACTGAATTTGAAAGCCCGACTTATCACTGAAATGTCTTTGGGCCAGAACAGTGGAGCTTTTTTACAAAATTATTTAACATGTTCAACATGTGTTTTGTATTTTCTGACGTTATATTGATGTCGACATTTTAATAGTTACGGTCGCCAAACGACAATCAATATATTGCAAATAAGTTAACCCGTGCAATTGTAGTTTAGATATAACCTGCTAATACGTTATTATTATTGTATAAAACTGCAGTAACTGTTGTTTGTTGGCAACTAGTAAACCACCCGTCTAAATAAAATTCCATACACGTTTTAACCGAATGTGTTGTTCCAAAAATTTACTCTTTTGTGACTATTGCGACGCTCAGTCTGTTCAAAACTGTCCTTATTTCCACAGTGCACATGTGCAGAAGACTATCTATTTATGATTTACTGCTAAACGTCGCACGATTGTTAAGCACCAAAACGGTAAAGGACTTGAACTTTCCTTTCACACAAACCCTTTGTTTGTCTTATAAATTTCTGTACATGGCATTAAACGTTCTATGATTGCCACTCCTCTCGACCACGACTTTTACAAGTTGGTCACCGAACCCAACGCACTGCTTGATAGCACATTGATAGTCGCACAAGAAATCGGTTACGTGTTAAACCTTATTTTGCGGCTAATATAGAAATAAAATGTCAATATACTTATTACACAGTAATTCTACTGAATCTCTGGGGCAGGATTCAACTACTTATGCGTAGACAAAGAACCTACAAAAAGTATAAATATTATTTTAACCGTGTTTTTTATCTTTATGGCTTTAATGTCAATATAGCCTGATAGTCAAAATCGCTATTAGTCAGCTCATTCAAGTGCAAAACGTTAGTATACAACAACACAATTAATCGGGCATGTTCCTTATCATTCACTTTGATCAAAAGTACCTAGCGGTCACAATCTTTGCGATTGAAGTGTAATGACCGACATACATTTTCATTCGAAATAGCCCATTAATAGTTGACTTATACACAAGTAGTCTTTAACAAGAAATATCTTTAAAAAGATATTCGGCGTGTAGTTTCTGTGCCACTTTTCGTAATAAACGTTCTGTTACAGTAAAACGTTTGTGGGTTATATCATTACGTTTCAGTAGATTTATTAAAAACTTAACATGCTCTTAAATTACACCCTGCTTCTTTAATGACACATGTGTACCTAAACATCATACCTAACTTTATATTTCGTTGTTTCCTTTACTAAGTTATGATGTTATATGTACGGACGTGATTTCACATATACTTTTCTCTATGATTATTTTTTTCTTTCTCGAATTCAATAAGCTTAGGCATGTTTGTTCGTTAAGTACGTCAATAATTTCACGATGATTCTCGAAAGAAGGTATGAGCACATAACCGGATCCGTGTCGTAAGAGCACTTGAATACGTGAGTTCGCCCATGGACGCATGGTAAGGTTAATTAAATTTCCGCGATATGACTTAATATGTGCTGAAAATAGAAAACAATATCCAACAAACGTAATGAATTATCAAACATAGTATGTGCACTGATGTGGCTCTGTAATTTCTGTTTGAAAAGTTATTAAATGTGCAAAATGAATACTTACGCATAAGAGCGAGATTCATTGTCCTCTAGTTATTCTTTGCTGTTTATATACCATGCTCGCTATAACGTGTACAAATGGCAGGCTCAAAATAAGTCGTTTTCTTTAAACTCACGATCGCGTTAAACGTTAATTATACACGTGTTTATTCGCAATTTATTCAAAGAATCACGACAAATGTCAAATACAATACAGAAAATACATAGTTATTAAATTAATCTATTAATACATAATGGATTGAGTATTACTGATTTAAAATTAACGTTTTTAAACTATTATTTAATAATTTCCCCAGAATATGCTGTCCTATTTATAGCTGACGATGTTCTAATTAAACTAAAACAAAATTATGTTGTGGTTCAGGTTACGGGCCAAAAAATATAAGGATAGGTAGGTAGGAAAAACATTTTATTTTATTTTTATTTTTTATTTTGTTGAACTGCTTTTTTCCAATACATACATACGCAATCTAGCACACAAACCATTTAACTGCTGATAAGGATGAATGGTCAATTCATGGCTTCAACTTGGCTGTAGCCTTGCATTGACTTTTTATCCATATCAAAAAGAAACTTCAGAAAACTTTTAATATAGAGAAAAACACTGTAAATGTTGATGGATAATAACCCGAAAATACTTTGAAAAACATTGCTTAATTACTAAGGCTAACACCTTTTTGATAGTCATACCCAAACTGAAGGCTTTAAAAGCTCTGAACTCAGGAGCATGGTCGCACTTTTTATGTAAAACATTAAATAACATTGACGAAGAAGATGATTTCTACATTGTGTCGCAGAAGCTCTATGCATTAAAGACGTTAAGCGCCTCCCCGATGAGTCTGAATGAGTGAGCTAGGGCTGGCCCCAAATTTCTCTGAGCCAACTTGTTTTCGTCTTTCGGTGCGCAAAAACTGGTTTTGAAATAATTATATATATATATATATATATATATATATATATATATATATATATATATATATATATATATATATATATATATATATATATATATATATATATATACTATCAACTTGCTTATATTTCTTTTTAACACCAAGGGCATATTACATATCATAATATAACATACAGTTTTTAATATAGAAATAATTAGTATGGTACTTGTCAAAGTACAAACATAAGTTATTTTTATAGATGTACATTTGATAGTGGTGTCTATGGTCCCAAATTTGAAATCATGAGAATTAGGCAGGGGGTCTTGGAACCGCAGCCGTAGGAACCCAACAGGAATTAAGGGCATTGCATCCCATCTAAAGCCCATACTAATTGTGTTTTTTTATAGTCTTTCCAATTATATTTTCAGGGGAATACAATTCAAAATATTATAAACCACACCGTCGTTTCACCGCATGTGTATTCGTCATTCTATTTCTTTAATAAAGAACTTCGAAAATAAATTATAATGGACGAAAAACATAATGTATCCAAAAACGACAGTCCGAAAAATTGTACGCGTTTTGCACATACAATAGAATGTGCATATTGTTTTTGACAGCAGAAAATGAAAACCAGAAACCTTGCAAATATCGAATTGGATTGGGAAATTGCTTTACATTAGCACGTTTTGTGGGTAAAAACAACTTTATTATCACCTTTTAATTTCAAACGTTAATCGGTAGAAAGGTGTGACATCATCGAGATAGAACTAATTATTTAATTATCATCCTTTAATCGATGGATTGATAGTCAGGAGAAAGGTGTTAAGTGATAAGCTTAAAAATAACTTGTTTATTGTTACGCTTCTTTTCATTTGTTTATCTTTAAATACGACGTTTGCCATCGGCCGCTATATTATTGGCGGACGACAGTATCAACTGTGTATTTCGAGTATACAGTGTCTGCGCATGAATGACCCAATATTATTTGTGAGCAAACTCAATGCTGATTAGCCAGCTACCACGTGCACTTCAATAACAGTAAGGTCAAGCGATGTCTAATGCTCTGATGCAGACTGGTTTTCGTTTTTGTTGAAATTGCGAACACTTTCATTGATAAAAAGAGAAAATATTGTAAACCAGTCTCTATTTAAATGGCGGATGTTTTTAGTGAAATTTTACGAGATATTAGCATTTTCGCAAATCAGATTTTTCTTGAGCCGAATTCTCAATACTTTTGCAATTGGCTGAAATGGCGAACGACAGCGCGAGCCTCACCGGACGAGGCTAACGGTGCGCTCGTAAAACGCACTCCGTTAAAAAAATCGGCGTGGCTAAAAACCGTTCCTCCGGAGTCTTGTAGGATATAGTTTTAATTTTACCGCGATTTTTTTCTTTTGGCTTTTAATTTTGAATAAAATGTTGTAGGGTCGCAGCAAAATAATAGGCTCGGTCGGGTTACCGTAACCGCAACATTATTTTGAATATTGATCTTACACTGCCGAGAAACCCTAGCTACACCTCTACAAAGAGCTGTTGGGAATCGTGAATGCGTTCAATGTACTCTGTATATTTCGAAGTGATGTGTGCTCAATGTTTAATGGGGCTTTCTTTCAAATTAACCAATGTTTAATTTGATTAAATTTATTTGGACCTACTGGCGGGAAATTTCTTTTAAATTTTATTGGCTTTCTGTAAAGGTCCTGAAAGGTCAAATGTGACGTAAACAGCTTCGCCGAAAAAAAAAGCTTTTAACAAGTTCTTTGTTTTATATCATACACGAATGCACGTTCAAAGTACAAATCAATATGAATTTTAAACGTTCTTTAGCGCCAACTCAGATATACGTTGACTTTTTTATCTTTGTAAGCATAAATGGAGTTTGTGTGAATACTGTATAAAATTATGAGAGATTGTTAATCAATGGGATTTTCCTCTTCGATGTTGTTTTTTTTAACCATTGTAGACAATTAAAGGTAAACTACACGGGTGTTTGCAGTTTTCGTGGCCGGTCGATTGGCCTACGTTAAAAAGTCGAACTTAATGTCCTGTGGCTGTAAGTAATAGTCAATACGTTCAAAGGGCGACCAACTGAAGTGCCTTCAGCGCTTTGATTGAATATATGTTAATGGTTATTTCTGAAAACGATTTTAACCATTTTACGCCGATATTTTGAATTGTTTAGTATTTGTTTTATATCAGTATAATTACACAAATTTAACCAGAAACATTCGCTACACAGGCTGTTCATCGGCTTCATTCGATTCACACTCGCAGTTGGCTCGCTAAGAACAAAAATAGTCCGAACAATGTAAATGAAGTGACCATTATATGTAACACCCAACTCACACAGCCATCTATTCTTTCAATTATGTTTTCATCTGTGTATGATTTCATCTGCGTTCATTGACTTCAAAATACATATAGTTTCGAAACAGGGTTATATATAAGGGCATTGCGCGTGATCAGTATAGTTATTTAGATATACCGTTAAAAATAACGCGTCTTTTTTACAACTTTATTTTGAGTGTGATGAAATACATGTATGATATCAAATCATGTAACGCAAGCGTGTAATTTAGTAAGCCAATCATGATTTCAACCATTTTTATGACATAAAATATTTGAAAAATTGTGCTATAGGTATTCTTCCAAGTACAAGTATACAGAATATTCGTCTACCCAGTGCTCCTGTTTTAATAAGTATATACAATACGATGATTAACAAATGTTCTTATAATATATATTTAACATACATAAATCCCCATTTTCTCAGAACAGGGCTCAATTAAATTGGAATTAATGAATTATTCACATTTATCCATGTACATGGTCTTTTTTTAAAGTCATTAATATCGAGTTTACAAGCATATATACATAATTTAATTTGTAAATTTAAACAGAACTCGTGAAATTGCTTGATTATAATATAAACAAAAATACAATTAAAAGTATACGTGTGTACCAAAAACAGTAGCATTGTTGACCATTTAAATCAAACGTTTTCATATTTATAAAAATATAAATAAATAATAAAGCAAACGGTATATATAATTTTTACGCGTTATTGTAACTGAGATTGCAACGTTTTAAATAGCACGCTGCACCAATATCGTTGCATTTTTAAATAATATAATCCACAATGGGAAACATAAATAAGCATAAAAAATAAATACACAAATCACTCGCACACAGCATATTGGCGTTATACAAATGCAAATGTTACTTTTGATAAAAACACGCCTTGCCATTGCTGGGCTTCAGCATGGTAGACACATTTTTCTCCTCGCCAGCTCCATCCGAGAAATATTCCACGCACCGTAGAATCTTATACAACGTTTTTCAGTTCATTGCCTGCATGTAAATTGTTTTTGCTTTCTCTATGTGGAAGGTCACTTATATAACGCATCTCAGTTTATCCCATTGCCTGCATGTAAATTGTTTTTGCTTTCACCATGTGGAAGGTCAGTTTTCTCCTCGTCCTCGTCATCAGAGAAGTCCTCTCCGCCTCTTTGCATCTTGTAGTAACGTTTCACGACACTTTTCCAGTCAATAGCATCCTCGAGCCTCTGAGGACCGTGGGAAGTTTGATGTCGGCCTGGAGTTGTAAAGGTCATTGGAAGATCATATCGGTGTTCAGTGCAAATATGGGCATAGAACAAATTATGCAGCTGGAATAATAATACAAAATATAAACAGTGTTGAAAAATAAACGCGTAATTATGATGCTTTATAACATACACGTAACTATTTACGTTCTCTTGTGTGAGTTTTAATTGTAGCTGAGAGTCAATCTTAGTCACACTGCATCAAAGACATTGATAAAACAAGTCCACGATTGAGTTCTGCATAGTGCTACGCAGTTTCAGGATGTCGCTAGTTGTTTCAAGCCTAAAAGTCGGTCGAAGCTGACTGCTGGTTTGTAACTTAGCTTAGTATTTGGTTGATTAATTCAGTCGCGTTCTGAGAAAACTGGGCATAATGCATGTGCGTAAAGTGTCGTCCCAGATTAGCCTGTGCAGTCCGCACAGGCTAATCAGGGACGACACTTTCCGCCTTAATTATATTTTTAATATGAAGAGACTTCATTTTAAAGAAAATGTCATAAAAGCGGAAAGTGTCGTCCCTGATTAGCCTTTGCGGACTGCACAGGCTTATCTGGGATGTCACTTTACGCACATGCATTCAGCCCAGTTTTCCCAGAACGCGATTCAATTGATTTCCAAAAGCAGAGGTTCAATTCATACTCATCAGCACTGAAATCAACACGGTTAATTTGAAAATTACTAACTGAGATACTTCGACAAGTATTTCTAAAATATAGGAGCATCTCTCTGTAAACATAGGTTTAATGCATATGCGTAAAGTGACATCCCAGTTTTAACTATGCAGTCCGATAAGGCTAATCAGGGACGACACTGTTTGTTTTTGTTTAAATAAAGTCTTCTCTTAGCGAAAATCCAGGTTAAAGGTGTCGCCTCTGATTAGGCTGTGCGGACTGAACAGAGTAATCTGGGACGACACTTTAGGCACATGCATGTAACAGCCTTTCAAAGAAGAGAGGCTCATAACGTACCGCCTCGACGGCGTATGCTGCGCAGCCAGACTGAGGAGGAGTTGGCGAGGATGTCGACAGACTTGGTGTCCGAGGCGGCGTCCAGGTCATCGTCCTCTTGCATGTATGCCTGCACCTGGGTGCTACACAGCTTGCCTGAAAAAAAAGTTGATAATTTTACCGCGCTCTGGGAAATACCGGGCTTAATATATGAGTCGCGTTCTGAGAAAACTGGGAATGAAGCATGTGCGTAAAGTGTCGTCCCAGGTTAGCCTGTGCAGTCCGGGGACTACACTTTCCGCCAAAATTGGATTTTAGCTAAGAAGAGACTTTATTTAAACGAAAAATGTCATAAAAGCGTAAAGTGTCGTCCCTGATTAGCCTGTGAGGACTGCACAGGCTAATCTGGGACGACACTTAACGCAAATGCATTATGCCCAGTTTTCTCAGAACACGACTCATATTGCGTTAAGTTTTGTTTCAGATAAACTTGTGCACAGGCCTATCAGGGATGACGCTTTCTGCTTGTATAGTTCTTTTCGTTAATGGAAGTCTCTTTTAAGCATAAATAATGTTTCAGCGGAAAGTGGCGTCACTGATAAGCCGGTGCGGACTGCAAAGGCTAATCTTGGACGACACTTTACGCACATAAATTAAACCCCGTTTTTTAGAACGAGGCTAAAATGTGAATGATATAATTACAATTTGGGCGTCACACAGCTTGTCTTCGGTGTGACAATGACATATACACATAAATAAACGCAACGCAGCGTTAGAAAAGAAACTCTTGTTAACGGCCTCTACTGATAACGTCTAAAATCGTTATCTTTGATAGTAAAGACAGGATTTTTTAAGGTATGTAAAGTGTCATGTTCTATTTGCAAATACATTGAATTCATGATAGCATTGTTATTAATAAAAGTCGCACAACCCGTTTTAGCATAGTAAAACACATGTATCGTAAAATGTAATCATGTCATTTGAGAACATGGTATTGAATAAAAATATTTAAAAAATAACATATACAAATTACATTACTCACCTCTGTGCTTGAATATCACTCGAATATACGTAAACAGCTTCGTGAAAAGATTCAACGGAGCAGGGGTAGCTGACGTCTTGTTCATATTCCGAATTAGTTTCGCCCGTCCAAATTTCCATTCGATGTCAGACTGCTGTTGGATGCGCTGGTATGTATCGGACATCATAGCGATCAGCAAGTTGATTAGAACGATCAGCGTCACCATCATGTAGATTCCGAAGACTATTTTTACGATTGTCACAACCCAGATCGGACTCCTGTAGAGCGTCGGAAGGCTCTCCGGATCCACTAACCCAAACAGCGAAAACAGAAGTAGCTCGAATACATCTAATGGGCTAATCGTCGGCGTTGACACCCCGGCTCCTAGACCGTCCCCTAACACAGGATCGGGAGCCGGCGGTGCGAACACCGGCTGGTATATTGCGGTAAGGTGCAGGGTGAAGCCTACCATGAAAATAAGCAAGACGACCAAGAATCGCGTAAGGTCTTTGAGAAGGTCTCTGATAATTATTGCCCATGGTCCAAATAGGTGATGAAATGTGAGAAAGTCGAGCATTTGTACAAAGCACAAGAATAAGGCTATTGCAAAGAACAAATTGCGAATAAATATCATGACTAATCTGTCATCGCCTTGAAATGCAAAGCCAAGGATGTGGCAGACGATTGCTATGGCACATATTGCTAGAATTACAACTTTCAGATATCCCAGTCCAGCTCTATCGCCAGGGTTTGTGAGTTCCGACACTAATAGGCCAGACAACCACGCCAGGAGCAACCATTCGTACCAGTGCGGAATGAGAGACGCTGACATCCATATAGGCACCAACGGGTACACGGTGGTCACGCAAAACAGGATCATCAGGTACAGGTGCGACACCAGATACGACATGAACTTTATTATAGGCACTTTGTTGAAGCGATGTTTCAGTGGCAGCGATAACACAAGCCATATGATGGGTATGAAAAAACAGGCGCAGAACAACACGATGAATTTCCAGGCCGCCCATTTCAAATTCCCCATCCAGATGTCGGACAAGTATTTCTGGACGGCCGGATGCGCGACTACCTGTTTCTGCTCATATTCTATCAAAACGTCCAGAAATTGCGAGCCATTGCAATCAATGGCTTTCAACAGCACGGACGGGCTGTTCGTGCTGGCAGCCGTGGATAGCAAATCGGTCGCCATGTTTTCACAGAAATCTCCTGCAGTGGCCAGATCCTTTGACCGCTCCTTTTCTTTGACAGACAGTATCCGGAAGTTGTTGGATAGTTTTGCAGCCGTGTCCACGGGCGCCGCCGAGCGTACTATGAACTCCTCGATGCACTTGTTGCCGTTTTGTTTGCCACATGACATTAGGTCGTAGACAAACTGAAAACAGGTAAAGAGTTTTAAAGTGGAGCTTTACGATTTGAATGTCTACATTTTAAAAATACTTTGTAATTAAAATCTAAATTGTGTACATCGAATATCGAGATTTCCAAAAATGACACGCATCTTTTCTACACCAATAAAATTGTCAAATGGATCTCCTATATCTTTAGTTGAATCAAAATCTAGTTTTATATCTGTTTTGCATTTAGTTTGATATTCACCAAAGTTTGATCTCTTTTTGCAAAATAAAAACAAATCGTGTAGCTCTTTAACGAAAAGAGAAAGGTCTTTTTGTCTAAAGAAATAAAAAAATGTACGTAATGTATTAATGAAACAATTTCTATATCACGCAATATTGAAATTGACAGCATATTGTGAGTATTTCGGAGTTCACGAGGTCCTTACGCGTCCTTACGAGACAGAATTATGTGAAGATCCGGTACCCAAGCACTCCTATCTAATTAACGTCACATTCACGCATATTATTTTATGAATTATTAAATACAGCTGTAATATCCGTTTTTTAAACTGATTCATTCATTTGTTCTGACAAATCTCAAACATTCCGATATGGTGATCACCACCCAAACTTGCGTGTGCAAGGAGTTGTCATTGTAATCGGGTCGCCTAGATCATGAGCGCGCGTTCCAAAGACTGCACTATTCAATGGTATTCAATGTACAACATTTAAGGAACAATAACGTATGCGTTAGTCCAATAAATATGGTGTGAATACGGTCCCAGACTGGTTACCTTCTTGTCGTCCATCAGCTTTTGCGTGCTGTGGTCCTTTTGCATGAGATAGCTGAGAACGTCAAAGTGGTTGAACTGGGCGGCAAAGCAGATGGGGATCCTGCCGTCCTTCGCCTCGCCCTTGGTGGACGCCCCACTTTCCACGAGGTACTTGACCACGCCCAGGTGGCCAGCCTTGGCGGCAAAATGCAGACTCGCCCAGCCGTTCTGAGGAAAGAGTGTGCGCTCGCATAAATAATCGTATACACAGATTGTCAACGTGATTGATAATAAATCACAATGATATTATTTTTAACTCCGTTAAAAGAATTCAAATAGGTGTAATCTCAACGATTTTAATTATTGAAAAAATAATCGTTGCATACACATTTTAAATGTTTACTGTAATTATTTCGCCATTAGTTTTGTGTTATTATGTTTATATGATATGCCTATTTAAATAAATCGCCCAATATATGCATTACGAAATAACATCGGGAGTCATTTTACTAAAAAATATATACTTATTTTAACCTTTTTTCGCCAACTTATATAAAAACAAATCTTAAGTCAATACTATCAGATGACGGATGACTGGTGTAAGTCATAGTGCATCATCACCACCTTATCGGCTGCATTGATGTCCGCCCCCTGTCCGACCAGTAGGGTGACCATGTCCAGATGTCCGCTGGCTGCGGCAAGCATGATGGCGGTGCGACCCCGCTTGTCCTTAACGTGCATCATGGCGGTTGACTTGCTGAGGAGCAGACTGACCACGTGCACGTGACCGCTCTGGGCCGCAAGGTGGAGGGACGTGGAACCCTATATATACATTCGGACACAGGTCTTTGAGCGATTCTATTCAAATGTGTAGAACCAAGTTTATACGCATTATGTTTTTATAAATGATATATTATAAGCAAATTACAAGTTATATCCTTTTACAATAACATGACACATACGTCATGCTTAATTGTGAGTGGCTTCTGCATATTTTATATATTAATCACTTGGTAATTCTTAAATATTCTAAGAATATAATACTTGCATTGCCGTTGATCAGCATCATGAATGATCAGTTAACATGCTTTAAGTGATTTGCGAGATTTGTTTTTATTGTAAAAAATACTGTCTCATATGTATTCTTTTGTTGCTTTAGCAAATATGACGAAACTTCACTGTTGATGTATAATTTGGACGGGATGCTTACCTGCTGGTACGTCACTGCCTCTGCCTGTACTCCCGGACAGTTCAGTAACAATCTCACGAGACCCTCGTGTCCGAATTTTGATGCAAGATGCAGGGGTGCCAAACCATGCTGAATTATACACAAATTAAAGTTGCGACTTCTTGAGGTTATCGATATTAATTGAGTGTCAATCGTTGCAGAATAGATTGTCTTCGGAAGAATATATATACATGTTAAAATACTATACACTTATGTCAAAAGAAATATGTGTTGTGTATTTTTTATATATTAATGTTTGATATTTTTATATATATGTTCGTAAAGGTCATGTATGTTTCCATTATCTTCGTATACATGTGGTTAAATTCTGACGATGCATGACACTAAAAAGACATTGTTTTGTAAAAAGTTAAAAAGAATACCAATATAATCAATACACTTATCCTTGTTTCACTTTATCCGACCATAATTTCTCAAAAGTAAGTGCAAAAATGGCTACTTAAAATTATTTACCATGTATTTTGATAAAGTGATCTGTATATCGTTCAGTGCATACATATTATATAAATATACAAAAATCATATACAGCTTTTTTTTTACCGTAATACCATTTTTGAATTGACGTCTACTATACTTTAATAAGAACTTAATTATTAAATCAACTATTTCCGCCGGCAATATGTTTATTTATTTATTTTGACCTAACTATTTTCATGCGTTGTATTATGTATACCTGGGTGTAAAAAACATATATTATCTTCTGTATGAACACACACAATTTTTTTTGTCTACGTCAAATAACTCCGCCGATATCGAAATCACCCACACCTCTCACCTCGCTATGCAGGTCCTTAATGTTTGTGTTTCCAGATCCCGGGGGCTCGGAGCGGATGGTGGCCGGAACTGTGATCAGCATCTCCCGAATGAAGTCTGACTGACCGTAACTGGCCGCCACGTGGAGAGCCGTCAGACCAGTCTGGACATATACACATTTCAAAAAGGTTATTCACGATATATCCATTTTGCAAAAAAGCAATATGAAAAACCAACTGGAATATATTATTGAAGGAACTTATAAAGTAGAATAATTGAGTATATGTTTTAAAAGATTAAATACACTTTGTTCATGTGTTCCATTCGAATACATACTTTTAAGATACTTGTAATTGTCCTTATGTTTTAGTAAAGATTTCTTTCGACTTACAAATAGCGTAGCGTTTCTAAGAAATATGACATCCATCAAAATAACTATTCAACATGAAAATATAATGTTCATTTATTTATAACAGTATTTAACTTTCACCGCCCATAATCTTTTAATCGCATGTATCTTAAAAATTAGACAAATAATTGTCGATATTTAGATCGTGTATACCCACTTAACGTTTCGAATTTAAAGCGGCTGTCGAGCAAAGAAACGACAATACAAAACACATATTTGAAATATCGAGACATTTATAGAGGATATGCAGCCATGCCAAAATCACACCATGGAAAACGCGATCTCTGAATCACCTAGTTGACAATATATAATCATTCGGTATCTTAATAACATTGACCTTGTGTTCCGTTGGTCATCCCATTAAATACAATTAAACACCAATGTATTTCTCCTACACTTACCCATATTGCATCTACAAATGAATTTAAAGACAATAAAAACTGATGGCAAACCTTCCTGCTTGAAGTGCGGAAAGACAACTTCCCGTTTAAGGCCTCCAGTATTTGCACGTGACCCATTTTTGCTGCCAAATGAAGCGCCGTCATACCATCCTTACAGAATAAAATAAATATGGTATAGGACTAAATTAGTTTTAATCTGTTGATGATGTTTTTTTATGTTTTACAATGACTGTGAATAGCTTGGAATACATTTGCTAAATAATAAGTGAAAGTAGAAATAATACGCTTTATAAATTATAAGAAACCGTTTTAACGCAAAGAAAATATTTCCAATTGAAGAACAGTTACATCAATTGTGTATAAGAGGTGGACATATTAACTCATTTCGAATTAACCTTTCGAATTTACTAGCCGTTCGCGACATATTGTCGATGTCGTATGCATCGGTAGACACATGAGTAAAAATGAATATTAAGAAACATGGAAAACTCTTCAAATCAATACCCCTTAATCGGAAAATTCCGATATTTTATGATTATATAACACAACTAATAAAATTTCATAATGCTTTAATGTATTTCAGATATATATTGATCCACGTCTGCGCTTTTTCTTCACCTCAATTGTTAACTTGTGAAAAATTTTAAACTGAAAACCACGTGACATGACAGGCTCTATGCTGTCGTCCCTTTACGACTATATGCCTATGCCATATCATTGTCACTTTAAGAATGTTGATGCTAAAGTGATGCCTATTTAATTATATGGATCGGAAATATGGGGGCTAAAATATTTTGAAGTTGTAGAAAGAGTTCACACATATGCATGTAAAAGATTTATGTCAGCACCAATGTACTCTATTAATAATGTTATTTTTAGTGATTGTGGCAGATATTCAGTACATATTCATTCATCTATGAGAGTTATAAAATATTGGTTACGAATACTGGATACACCTCACTCCCGTCATATTAAGAAGTGCTATGAAATGTTGAAAAGCTTTGATGGCATAGGACATGTAAACTGGTCACCTCATTACGCAATCACTTGCAATCCAAAGGGTTTGGATGTGTGGGGGAACAAAAAGCGGTTGTTAATAGAATATTGTTCCTGCATAATTATGCTCAACGATTGAAAGATAGTTGTGTGGATACAGCAGTGGATAGAAAAGTGTTATAGTTCCCCAAAACTTAAAACATACAATGGATTTAAAATTAACTTTGATTTTGAGGTATATTTAAATTTTTAACAATTCGTAAATGTCGAAATTCATATGTATGCTTCCGAATTTCTTCCCATAAGCTCATGATTGAAAAGGGTCGCTGTTTGAATATTGACAGGATCCAAAGGTTCTGTCCTTTTTGCAAAAGTGATATTGAAAATGAATTTCATTTTCTATTAATAAGCAAGACATACTTAGACCTTCGAGAAAGGTATATACCCATTAAGTACTATACACCCGCTACGATAAATAAATTTAATACAATCATGAGCTCCCGGGAAGAAAAGGTGATCAGGGGTATTGCTTTGTTCGTATATCATGCTTTTGAAAGAAGAAATGCGTTACTGAATAGCAGTAAATTATAGATAGCTGTACCATTACATATGTATGCTTGCTTATACATTGTCGGTGTTTTGAAATTTGGCTATACGATGTTATTTGTACTTGCAAGGGCCGGAGGACACATAGCAATAAACATTGAATCTTGAAAGATCCTTATGCATCGGTAAAATCCAAAGATGTTCGAAAACGGCGTAACAAATTTTAACAAGTCAATAATTGTGGATTATATATATCTGATGAACCATAAGATATGCCTACACATGTGGCAGCGGATTATTTCCGTTTGCTCATAAACGGGCGAATTTCCGATGTTCGAGTTATTTTTGGTAGATAAGGCCATGTTTTTTAATAGTCCAACATACATCATACGTTTTTCATTACGAATATAAATAAATATTAAAATATTATAAAGTTAATGATATAATACGGAATGACCATATTTATTTAAAAACAGGTGTTATTGATCATGTACCCCATTTTCGTCTTTTGGATTTGCTCCGGCTTCAATGAGCGTCTCCACAACTTCTTTATATCCGCCCTCTGCGGCAAGATGGAGGGCGGTGGATTCGTTCGTCTGCAGCGTGTAAGGTAATAGAGAATAGTTCGGGCGGTTAGGGCAAAATGTATAAACGGGCAAGTCAACTTGTGAATAAAGCACTAATTGAGCCTTGTTCTGAGAAAACTGGGCTTAATGCATAGGCTTAAAGTGTATTCCCAGATAAGCCTGTGTAATCCGCACAGGCTAATCAGGGACGACACTTTCCGACTAAACTTGATTTTCGGTAAGGAGGGACTTCCTTGTAACTAAAAATACCATAAAAGCGGAAAGTGTCGTCCCTGATTAGCCTGTGCGAACTGCACAGGCTAATCTGGGACGACACTTTACGCACATACATTATACCCAGTTTTCTCAGAACGCGACTCAGTTAATGAAATAAGTACCATAGTCGAGCTTCAAATGTATTTGAGAGAAAACTTGTTGGAGCAAAAACATTGTGGTATTTAAATTTATGGAAAAACGTGCAACAACAAAATGATAAACAAATATTCTATGAGTAGGTTATGAAAAATTCTTTAGAAAATGAATGCAAATTCAAAAATCAGATATACTGGTCGTACGTTTTCAATCTGCTGTTATCAAACTATACTAGTATTTAACAATATGATTTAAGTTGATATGAGTATCAACTTACCAGTTAAATTGTTCACTTGCAATAAAGAACTTGTCAATTCTAACACTGTTGTTGGCAAAAAGCTAATTCATGTCTTACCCTATTTCTTGCAGAAGTCACGACGGCCTTGTTAAACTTCATGAGTTCCTTAAGCACCCCGACGCTGCCTTTAGCGGCTGCAATGTGGGCAATCGTCATACCGTTCTGAGGGGAGGGAAACATCGTCACAAGGTAGCATGTATTGCAATGTTAATGTTTTTGTATTGTATGGATACAAAAACTTTCGCAAACAAATACATGTAATTAATGTTTGGACATTAATTAATGTAGTAACATTACCACTCACAATCAACGAAAATTTCGTACAATATTTTGTAAAATAAACTTAACCAATTAAAAATCAGTGTTCCTTATGGTAATTGCCGAAATTTCAACGCCAGATGTTGTCTGGTAAAATAGATATTTGAAGATACAAAATGCTCGTTGTGTTTTTCCATTTTATTTTCCCGCAACGATATTTATTCATACGACACATAAACACTTACATGGTAATTGTGTGTAGTATGAATATATATATATTCGCGGGAAATTAAAATGGAATTAATTGTGTCACAAATAAATAAAAACGAGCATTTTGTATCTATAAAAATCTATGTAATCATACCACAACTAGCGTTGAAATTGTGGCTATTGCTATAAGGAACACTGATTGTTTAGGTGCTAACTTTATTTTTCGAAATACCTTACGGAATTTTCGTTGATTTTGAGCGTTATAGAGACTTTAAATATTGATGAGGTTACTGCAATAACAAAGCGAACAATAGACAACATGTCGAGAGTGCGCTACAAACATCATTTGTTGTCTGAATGTGACATTAATGAAAATGAGCTATTTTGATATTGAGACGCTTATACATTTGTTACTAGATAAGTTCAAATAAAACTTATGAATTATCTGAAAACATGACTATTATATGAATGATAATCAGGAAAGACATTTTTGTTAGCACGTACAAGTCTTCCATTTAGGGCAAATGCACAGCATGAAGATATTGTATGCAAAGTATGAGTAATGGAATCGAAGATAAGAATTCAATTACTCAAAGTAAAGTGACAAATGTATTAATCAACTACATTTTGTCATGCGATATTTTCGTTTTATGGTTAAAATCGATACATATTGTATGGTGTGTTGATGGATTGAAAACAAAGCAAATATTGAAGGTTTAAAACTATACCGAATACAGAGGATAATCTAACATTGTTATTAAAACAAAAACGCGTATATCCCAGTTCACATAATGATATATACATAAATATGTGTACTACAAATGCCCCCTCTACGAACGATGGGAAGAGAGAGAAAACTATGACAAAAAGACAGCAGGCGAATGCTATGCTACGGTACACCTCTAAGGGCAGATCACTGCAAATAAAGTCATTCGTGTCTAGCTATGTGTTTGCACTACATCAAAGGTCGGGTCATCGTGCATGGTAGGGGGTCGGGCGTTTTGGTATTTTACAGGGATCGTGATACTTAACAATCTCAACAGGTTATACCTCATCCTACACAAATAAGCCATAAATAATAAACAATTATATTTTTCATGAATATACCATTTCTTGCGTAAAACAGCACTAACAAATCGGAATTAAATAACTATTTTTTTTTTGTTAAAAATGAAACATACGCATCATATCAATGCAAATTTACCATAAACGACTAGATTCTATGCGATCTTGCTTCTTTTTGTACTTTCAAAATGCAACATAGTGAGCATATGATATTGGTTTGGGCAAAGACATAAAATACAGGCGTCTTTGGTTTGTGTGTACTTGTATATTTTTTAATTCTTGTATGTAGTTTTTTTTATGAAACACACTCGAGTGTACATTATATTTTGCTAACCGGCGTTTTGAAAAGCTGAATAGTTTATATACAAACGGTATACATATACGGATTCGAAATAAGCAAAACTCATTAGATTATCTCGTAAACAAATAACATAATGAGCTATAGGTTTAAGTACACGTCTCTAACGAATTTCGTTACGGAAATATACAAAACATTAAGAAGAAATCATTTGATGTTGGCAAATATATTTACAAGAACGAATATCATTTATTTCAAACACATTCGGGTTATAAAGAAGTGTTATTAAATATGTTCCTTCTGCATTTAGCAGTTTAGTTATAAGAGGTCCATTGTGTCATTCAAAATATTTGTATGATCTTATCATTATTAAGTACAGTAATGATAACAAAAAACATCATATATAGTGTTATTTACACACTATTTGGTATAAACTTATGTAATCAACATATAATATTATTTATGTATTCGTCGGTATACAGCCTTTATAAACCATGCATGGATATTGCATTTGATATAACATATAAACATATTACTTGGTTAATAAGGGTTTTTAAATGTTATATTGTTATATACTGCAATATACTTGGCCATATTACTTGCATGTTTAATTGCTAAATGTTAAAGAGTCGCCAAAAAAGCTTTATACATTCCCCAAGTTTTATGTCACGTGTTTACCGTATTGGCCATGGTGACCAACTCCGGACGGTGTTTCAGGAATAGCTTGACAACGTCTGAATGGTCGTTTTCGGCCGCCAGGTGGAGCGGAGTTTGCACGTGCTGCAGGAATTGATGATTCATTTACTGTCGTAAGGCATGACACACAAGTAAGGAACAAATACAAACACAAATTAAAACTGCACGTTCTTGTTGGTGTCCATTAAATAAACTTTATCCTTGCCCATACAAAACATAATGTAAGCCGAGCGGTATCGATGATGTTGCATTTTATTTATTCAGAACTCAAACGCATTAAAAAGAAGTCAGGATGGTTTCTGTAACTATTTATTTATTAGGGCAGAAGCTTAACGTTTGCCATATAAACAGTACTATGAGTGGTTAATTAAACAACAAGTATGATATTAACTATTTGAACAGCAGTTCAGATTAAATAAAGCGATGAAATCAGTCGTCACTCTTTATAGTTATTCTAAATAGTATTTAATGCAGATGCAAAATGTCAGTTAGAACTAGTCAGAACTATGACGTACAGATGTAGATTAAACGTAGGTAAGTGAGTCGTATATGTTAGTGTTTACCTTTGTTGGCTTTTGACATCTTAAATGGGTTGTTAAGTAATGAGCGACTATTCTGGGTCAAGTCACTACTGACTAGTGAGTTACGACTGACTTCATCATCAACCACAGCTCTATTTATAAGCAGTTGCTGAGGCTGGGCGTTGCTGGCGACCAATCAGAGCCAGACTTTCATGAAAGTATTTAACTATGTAAAACGGTTTAAGCAACATTAACAACATTTGCATTAACAGCATTGCAAGTCTAACAAGAAAGCATTACATCAATAAAAAGCTCAGAAAATATTATGCATAACTATACAATGCTTTCATTACATTTCTCAATCATAATAATAATATTTCATCTAACACATAGCGAAAGCAATGCGAAAGCATTGCGCGAAAATACTTGAAATAGTTCCCCACCAGCATTAATATCTGACAGGACTACTAACTGTATAAGTAACATTGTAACAATAAAACAGTTAACAGGTCATAATACTACACATAAACATTGGGAAAACACATTTCTTCGATAAGATATAACTTATTCGCGTAGAATTAACTTGCTATGTCATAACCTTCGACATTGCAAATGGCGGACATTTTGGAACATTTAACCCGCGTTCGATTCAATGCTGGCGATTCAAATTACAAGTAATGGATATTCAATAATGGAGAAAGCATTAACTGGATTTAACAAACATTTGATAATGGTTGTTAAACCAGATAACAACAAGGAAAATTTGGATTATTAAAGTTAAACAGGTAAGGCATTCTTAAGTGTACATATTTCGGACGTGTATAGTATTCGGATACAGGGTATTACAATAATGTATGATAATAAACGTCGACATAAGATATATCTTCCGCCAAGCTACGAAAGCATTTATTTCTGTCTTATTGGATTCCAAATAATTTTTGTTTTTATTCGGAAATTTATAAAATAAACAACGGTTCACCGTATAGTCACTTTAAAAACACACACCCAAATCATTTAAAATAAATCATTCACAGACAACGTATACCTCATCGACTGCATTTGCATCTGCCTTGAGTTTAAGCAGCGTGCTACAGACATCGAGTTGTCCATGCTGAGCCGCCATATGCAACGGCGTCTTCTGTGTCTGAGTTTCAAAAACGGCAATAACAAATGGGCCGTGCTCTGTGATAAGGGGGTTTAATGCATGTGCATAAAGTGTCATTCCATATTAGCTTGTGCAGTCCGCACAGGCTAATAAAGGACGACACTTTCCGTTTTTATGATATTTTCTGTTTAAAGAACGTCTCTTGTTAGCAAAAAACTAGTTTAGGCGGAAAGTGTCGTCTTTGACTGTCTGCGGACTGCACATGCTTATCTAGAACGACACTTTACGCACATACATTTAACCCCCTTTTCACAGAGCACGGCTAAAATAAATGTGATATACGCACATATGGAATCAAAATTTGATTTTCAAGCTTGTAAATAATGCAAATGTGTCATAAGAACTCGTTCTATTTTAGTAGCTCAACTGACGTACGAAATAAAATCAGTTAAATACTTTCTTACTTTATGGACCGTACTTTATTTTCCATTGCAACCAATAACGAAGCGATCGACTTCATATTGCGTCGCAGAATAACTCACCAAAGACAAAGCATCTATTGTTGCCTTGTGTGTCTCGATGAGCAAAGTGACTAGGGTGTTGTAGCCGTTTTGGGCGGCCAGGTGGAGGGGTGTGATGCCCGACTTGGACTTGGCATTCACGTACGCCTTGCGCCAGAGTAGTATGTCCGCCACTTTGTCGTGACCGCTCTCCGCCGCTAGGTGGAGCGCCGCCTTTCCATGCGCCTTGACATTACGAGCACACGTTATTTTAATAAAGATACATAATTGTAATTTTTATTTGTGCATGATCAACGTTACGAAGATTCTCATCTTCAATAACTTGCCAGGCGTGACAACTCTACAACCATTCACACTTTACTCATCTTCCAAAACTTCAATCTTAAACACACTCTCTTTAAATTGCGTATTAAAAATACAAAGATATTTTAACAATATAAACATATAAGAGATATTTCAGATAAGTCAGATAAAAAGCAGAATTAATCTCCATTTCATATTTATTTGCAACATATCTTTCTCTTTACTTCTATAATACCACTATTCCATTTTTTTTTACAAAGCGACATGCTATATTAGAAAGTTTTTCCTTTAAATTATCATTCGAGAAAAAACCCCAGCAAGAATTGTGTTCGTTCATATTACCTCGTCAAACACATCGACTCGCGCATGATGATTCAGCAGGATTTTGACGACCTCTAGATGACCTTGCTCGCTGGCGACCAACAGGGGAGACCACCCGTTCTGAAAAAGGTGAAACGTGTATTTATGAAAATTGTTTTAAATTTTGAAGAATTAGAACCTAAGGTAAGAGTATGTAAGGGTATTGAGTTACCAGTGTAAGTACGCTCTTTGAAATTGAAGCAAAACAATATGTGCTGCGCTCTGAGAAATCGGGGTTAAATTCCCATTCGTAAAGTGTCGTCACGGGCCTCCTTTCAAAAAAAATACCATAAAATAGAAAACGTTGCCCCTGATAAGCCCGTACGTAGTGCACAGGCTAATCTGGGACAACACTTTTCGTACACAGATTAAACCCCGTCCTCCCAGAGCGAGGCTCGTATGTAAACACACTACGATACCTTAGCCTGCCTGTTGACAGCGTTTTGGATGTTCTTGGAGCCGATGTGTTTGACCATCTCCAACATGACGTCATCGTTCCCAGAGCGTGCCGCGTAGTGTAGTGCCGTCTCGTACGTCTTAACGTGTAAATGACAAGAAGTGTATTCATTCAGTTCTACTTCAAACGGCATGTGCAGTCATTGTATGTGTAAGAAGATTTACTGTTTTTACTACAACCTTACCACCCACTACAGCCGACAGTACATAGGCTCCTCATTTCGTAACGCTCTCTTGTATTATTTCCCACATACACAGTATAAAACACCAATTTAATAAAATCACAATTAAACTTATATTGTTGCTGCGTGTGTTCTTGATGTTATAACGCAAGTCCAGGAAGAGTGAGAATTAATATTTCCATCAGCGCATGTTTGAATGAATAGTAAATATAGAATTCAAAATCACGCGTTGACTTAACAGGCTAATCTGGGATCGCACTTTACGCACATGCATTAAATCCTGTTTTCCCAAAATGCTACTCATACCATTTTGGTGTGTATGTTGACATCTCCGTTGTACTCGAGGAGCAGTCTCATGATGTCCGTGTCCTCAAACTCGTCATGGGCCAACGCCTTCTGCAGCCCTGCCGCGTAGTGCACCGGCGTCTCCCCTTCCTGACAATACACTCAACCATTACAACTATTTAGACAAGGAAAAACTGGTTTTGTGTCTTCAATTTATTCTCGTTCTGTCAAAACTGGCTTTCGTGCATGTGCGCAAAATGTCGCGCCAGATAAGCCTGTGCAGTCCACACAGGCGCATCCGGGATGACAATTTCCGCTCTTATGGAAGTCTCTTCTTGACGAAAATCCAGTTCAGGCGGAAAGTATCGCTTAAGTGGACTGCCAATGCTAATCTGGGACGACACTTTACGCACACGCGTTAATCCGAGTTATGCCAGAACTAGGTTCAATTGATTTTTTTAAAATATAAAATTATCTATAGGCTCTACGGTTTCGATGCAATTATTCTAGTTTGATTCATTTGCGTTTGGATTAGACATGTGCTTTTGTAGTGTGTTTACTTCTTTGGAAATCGAGGAGTCGCCTAAAAATACGCACTCGTAGTGATGCTACAATTCATCGTCTACTTTCATCTTTTTACGTTTGTATGATAGGCCACTTTAAATTTTGCGACAACTAACGACACTTAACGACTTCCAATACTTGTTTTTGTTGTTGCATGTTTAATTACGTCATCTATACAAACATAGACTCGGAAAGGTCTACGA
The DNA here is from genome assembly GCF_020536995.1 of Dreissena polymorpha. Lineage (NCBI taxonomy): Eukaryota > Metazoa > Mollusca > Bivalvia > Myida > Dreissenidae > Dreissena > Dreissena polymorpha. The sequence goes on along the minus strand of NC_068370.1, from coordinate 41,023,734 downwards.
AGTAAATATAATATCATAAATATTTTTCGATGAGGTGAGATAAACAATTTTCGTTACAGTCCGGAATCACCGCATACTCAAAGAAATATTTCCGCCACTGTACATAAAACTTAACCAAGGCTGTGCCATTTTTTCGTTCCAATAAAGAAAGAATACATTGATTGTGAAATACAAACATATTGCTAAGAAACAAATATATATAACTTCCAAGGCAAAGAATTTTGAAACACTTACGTAGTTTGGTTGGTTGACCAGCATGAACGCGTCTATTTTGGACTTCCGGTTGCTCACGTGCTGAAGGATCTCCCTGGCGACCTCCAGGTGGCAGTGACGGACTGCCATGTGCAGGGGAGTCTCACCAGCCTGGAAAAAAGAAATATTTGAGCCGCACCCTGGGAAAGGTTTCGTCCTAGATTTAACTGTGCAGTCCGCAAAGGCTAAGCTGGGACGAAACTTTCCGCATGTATGGACTTTTTAGTCTAAGCGGAAAGTGTCGTCTAATATGGGACGACACTTTACGCACATGCCCAAAACCCCTTTTTCACAGAGCGAGGCCTTAATATTTGAAATGCCTTTGTAACTTTATAATGCTAACGTGAAGAATGTTTTTCCTGGTGACCCGTAGATGGTAGGAACGTACCAGTAGGCAGGGGCGTTTCTCCCGCTTAGGGGCGGAAATACGTTGGGCTCAAATCATTCATATCTAAATTTATGTGCACTGGTATTCAGCGACTGCTCTCGAATAATGCATGTTAGCGATATTACAACGGTACGTTATATGATTGCACCTGAGAGAATGCGGTCGGATCCGCTCCGTCCTCCAGTAGGTCCGCGAGTACGTGCAGCTGACCGCTCCTTGCCGCCACGTGCAGGGCGGTCTCGCCATTCTACAAAATACATAGAGGATATGTGTTCGATTTGGTGGAATATCGATTGTAATTCACGAGTGATCATAGAAAATGATATTTGCGCCACTCGTGAAAAAATATTTTTTCTATGATCATGAGCATCAAACAAACACACATAGCCTGGATGGAAAATCGTTCAGAAGATATACATTATAAATTTAGTTTTTCGTAAATGATCTTCATTACAATTCTACATTAATGTGACTAACCCACGACGCACGACCAAGTTATCAGCGAATGACACGGTGCTTTGTGTTAAGATGCACTTTTAAAAGTGATAGCAACAATAAGGTTGATTAGTTTGACAAAGCATGTGTTCAGACAAAGGTTATTCATACTCGTATAATGGATACAATACATATAATGACATGGATATTACAAAACTATGTTTAGTCTTCAAAATACAGAGTACCGGTAAAAGCTGTCATGATGATAAAAATTATTATTTTGTGATTTATTTGCAAATATTGTACATTGGTCCTCTATCTTACACACTGCAAAATATATGAATTTACCATAAAAACTAATTTCTGTAAACATCAATTTGATGGTCGCTCTCGTAAAACGGGGTTTAATGATTGCTTGCAAAGTGTTGTCCAAGATTAGCCTGTGTAGTCCGCACAGGCTTATCAGTGACGAGACTTTCCGCAAAAACGGGATCTTCCCTTTGAAAAACATACAATGAAAGCGGAATATGAAGTCCCTGATCAGCCCACGCGGACCGGTATGGCTAATCTGGGACGAAACTATACCCACATACATAAACCCATTTATGCCTAGCGTCTAGAAAAAGGCCTTGGCAAACAGCGTAGACCCAGATGAGACGCCGCATGATGCGACGTCTCATCTGGGTCTGCGCTGTTTGCTTAAACGAGTTTCTGTAAAAAATAATCTAAATATAGAAATAAATATACTAGACATCCCTAATTTTGGAAATAAATTGATCCAGTTTAGAAGGATGGGAGAGTTCACTAGGCATAAATGGGTTAAACCCCGTTTTTACAGATCGAGGCTCATTTCTATACTTTCCTGACGCGTTACCTGTTTAGTAGCGTTCACATCAGCGCCACTCTTAAGCAGCATCTCAGCACACTTCTCGCCTTCCTTGGTCCGGGCTGCGATATGCAGCGGGGTCTCTAGGGCCTAGACACGTACGTGGTAAAGCAAGCGGCACATCCGTGAATTGTGTACATGTTTTAAGGCATCGCATTTGTTATGGTCTAGTATGATGTGAAAGCACGTGGTATGTGTGCGTTTGGAAAAAGGTTTGTAAGCAATTTTGGTGCATTAGTGTTTGCGTAAACGCAAGCAGTTTGTAAGCGTACAAAGAGAGCGTGCGTTATATTAAAGATAGGAAAAAGTGTAAGTGGTAAACTGCTTTATAAATACAATGTATATGGTATTTTCAAAGACTGTTAGATATGTTTACTTTTAATATTTTCATTATTATTTTATTGTGTAATACTCTAGAAATATGAGAAACGATCCAATTCATGTCTCATGTCATCGTGAATTGAAATAGTTTTCTCAAAACATGACTGTTACTCTTGGAAATAAACAATCAATCACATTCTTCATGAAGCGAGCTATATATTGAAATAATTGTCATTACCTTTCCACCCTTTGCTTCGACCTGCGCTCCGTATCCCAGCAACAGCTGCACGCTTTGTGGTTTGCAGAATTCAGTCGCTAGGTGGAGTGCAGTGTAGCCTTCCTGCAAGGCGCGATGTCATGAAGTATTGAACGGCTCACAAATCATAATGAGCTGACAGCTTATTTTTCACCAGATTACGCATAGCAGAAAATAAGATGTGTTTAATTAAATGAAAACAATGAAAAAATGTAATTGTTACTTGTTTATTACAAAAGTGCATTCGAAACAACATGTCATATGAAAAAAGTACCCAAACATACATGAATCTTACTTATAGTTTTCGGACCAATATCTCAACAAGTTTGGTATACCTATCTTTAATTAACCCATTCATGCCTATTGGACTCTCCCGTCAGTCTAAATTGGATCAATTTATTTCCAAAATTAGGGATGTCTAGTATATTTATGCCCCCCTTCGAAGAAGAGGGGGTATATTGCTTTGCTTATGTCGGTCTGTCGGTCGGTCGGTCTGTCTGTCGGTCTGTCGGTCCGTCCACCAGGTGGATGTCAGACGATAACCCAAGAACGCTTGGGCCTAGGATCATGAAACTTCATAGGTACATTGATCATGACTCGCAGATGACCTCTATTGATTTTGAATTCACTAGGTCAAAGGTCAAGGTCACGGTGACCAGAAATAGTAAAATGGTTTTTGAACGATAACTCAAGAACGCATACGCCTAGGATCATGAGACTTCATGGGTAGATTGATCATGACTTGCAGATGACCCCTATTGATTTTGAGGTCACTAGGTCAAAGGTCAAGGTCACGGTGACCAGAAATAGTAAAATGGTTTTTGAATGATAACTCAAGAACGCATACGCCTATGATCATGAAACTTCACGGGTAGATTGATCATGACTTGCAGATAACCCCTATTGATTTTGAGGTCACTAGGTCAAAGGTCAAGGTCACGGTGACCCGAAATAGTAAAATGGTTTCCGGATGATAACTCAAGAACGCATACGCCTAGGATCATGAAACTTCATGGGTAGATTGATCATGACTCGCAGATGACCCCTATTGATTTTGAGGTCACTAGGTCAAGGTCAAGGTCACGGTGACCCGAAATAGTAAAATGGTTTTCAGATGATAACTCAAGAACGCATAGGCCTAGGATCATGAAACTTCATAGGTAGATTGATCATGACTTGCAAATGACCCCTATTGATTTTGAGGTCACAAGGTCAAAGGTCAAGGTCACGGTGACCCGAAATAGTAAAATGATTTTCGGATGATAACTCAAGAATGCTTTTGCCTAGGATCATGACACTTCATAGGTACATTGATCGTGACCCGCAGATGACCCCTATTGATTTTCAGGTAACTAGGTCAAAGGTCAAGGTCACAGTGACAAAAATCGTATTCACACAATGGCTGCCACTACAACGGACAGCCCATATGGGGGGCATGCATGTTTTACAAACAGCCCTTGTTATTTCTATATTTAGAATATTTCTTACGGAAAGTCCTTTAAGCAAACAGCGCAGACCCTGATGAGAGGCCGTATCATGCGGCGTCTCATCTGGGTCTACGCTGTTTTCCTAGGCCTTTTTTCTAGACGCTAGGCATAAATGGATTAAATGTAATGCACAGCCAACAAAACGATACTAAAGCGTTCCGATTTTTCTAAAAAATTGTTCGGGCCAAATTTTCATGTATAAGTTTTTAAACAAAAACACTTTAAACCTAAATACAAGAACGCTATATTATGAAAAAGTATTGATTGTATGAGAAACACTATAACTAAATTATCAACACACAGAAAATATGCAAAGGGTCGAGAGATTTAATGAGTGAGCTAGAACCATTAAACAAAAGACTGAATAGTTATTTTTTATATCTGAATGAAGATCAAGGTGAAAAGTACCCTAGTCCTTGAGTCCACTGGAGTGCCCTTCATGAGTAGCGCCTTGACGACGGAAGTGTGACCCTTCATGGCCGCCGCGTGGAGGCATAGCGCCCCAGACTGCATCGTGTCAAAGTGTACAGAATCAGTCGTGGGAAAGGGATATTGGTAACTTGAGGATTATATCGTACGGTGTCTTTTTAAAATACATACTCATACATGCAATGACATCAGTATGCTACAAGATTTGTTCATCTTGAGCAAATAGAAACATTTAACATATTTCCGCCGTTAAAAAATCTAATTAATGACTTATTTTTTTTTAAATTTTATTCATTTCTAAAATAGTCATAAAACAGACATGCTTTCGTTCCACCAATGCACACAAACGATGACTTCTTGTGTAAAGAAAGCTCATTGACTATGTGTATTTTGTAAATGTTGCGCCAACGCAAACCGTTTCCATCAGTGACCATAAAGGCGTTAAAGACATTGCTTGATAAAATTTATCCATCGTATTGTTGCATCGTAAAACTATCATAGCGTATGTACTACTTCATTCAATGCCTTAGATTTTGTTACTTTGAATATTGCACACATTTCCAAAAATACCACAAACTCAACAATGATTATGTTCAACTTTTATGCGAATAATTCATATGCACCGGGTAAATCCGATCCAATTCAGTTATCACCGTGTATGCAAAGCACGAAAACTGTTTATCATTACAGAAATTACTTGAGATTTGAAAGAAAAGTTACTACGAAGGAAGGCGCGCGTAATTATTTAGAAAATAAATGTTCGAAAGCTTTCATATTATCTGTTGAATAATGCAATGTTGCATTGTATAAATTGAACAAAAGCAGGCTTAAATAATTAATAACCACAAAAACGTAAACGAATACTATTCAACACGTTGTTCATGCCATATAGCACGAGATTATTGTTTCGAAAGCACGGTTGGCCAAACAAATTGATATTCAAACAACCGAGAAACACAGCGTTGTCAGAAAGCTTCGCTGACAGACATTTATAAATTAAAAGTTGTCATATTTAATATACATTTGTACAGCTGACGTTTATTAAATAAAAAAATCGATGGGTATGTGCGTCAACGTTTTACCAAAGAATTGTTATACAAGAAAACACATAATACACAACAAGCATTTTTATAAAAAGAGTCGTGGTCAGTTTAAAATTAATCTTGGGTCAAACTTTATGAACAACCACTAAGTGATATGAATTAACAATATTAAACCTCTATGCCTTGCGGTTTCAGTGAAGAAACGGTTTCATTTGTTTTTCTCTATCTTTCTGTATATAAAGCCACGTGATTTCCAGAGTGAAACTCGTTCGACCCTGGGTGCATGATTCGATACAACTTTATATAAGGAAATTATATGATGTTATTTATCAAATGATACCACTATGAGCCTTGTGGTTTCAAAAACGGCTATAAACCATTCGCCACATGCATGGCCAGTTTTGCACTTAAAGATTAAACTGAAAGGACCATTAGAAACTGTTACAAAACATAAGATAATATTAGAGAGTTTTGGTTTAAAGCAGAACATTTTAATTTTGTTCAGGTTATATAAGCCTATATAAACGTTTATAATCCGCGAGCGTGGTCGATTTTGACCACATAGGCATGATTTGAACAAACTAAATGACGATATAAAATGATTTTACCTTCCATATAGTACACATCTGGACATTCACGTTTCAGAAAACAAAATGTTTATAACTATTTTGCCAATAAAGTCTATATGTGTACTTAGACTTCAACCACTTAGATATTGCCTGTATTGGCAACAGGGGAATTACTTCAACATGCGTTTTTTTCCAGGACAACTACTTGTATCTGATGTTACACACCAAATTATAGAGCCCTGAGACGTGTGGCTTCAAAAGATATCATTGATAATTTTGTTACTTAAACACGTCTCTATAAACCACCTGACCCCGGGGCCTGGCCAGATTTGACACAATGGCCTTACGAAAGTTTTTTTAGCTATAAAGTCCTACCAATACAGCAGAGCGGGACGATTAAAACAGGTTACATAGTCGATACAATGTTAACAATCCTTGTCTTTGATCAAACGTGGCTAAAGTGGTTAGTCCTTTAAAGACAGAAATGACGGACTTGCACAAGGAATCCCACATGGAAACACGACAACAAAACCAACAGCGTACGAACCTTATTTGGCATATACAGTGGCACGCCTTTCTTGAGGAACGCCAGCGCGGTCTCGGGGTGACCAAACGTTGAGGCAATATGCATAAGAGTGTTACCGTCCTTGGTGCGAGCGGACAGCGACGACTTGAACTTGTCTAGTAACTGGTCCACAATGTGGGTGTGACCGCGCTCGGCTGCTATGTGCACAGGACTGCGATCCAGCTGCAAAGGGAAGTAACTCGACTCATTAAATGCAATGCATGACCTGGGGTACATGTTCGTTAACATTGTAGTAACATTACAATTGAGCCGCGCTCGTGGAAAACAGGGCTTAATGCATGTGCGTAAATGATCATCCCTGGCCTGTGTAATCCGCACAGGCTTATAAGGGACAACACTGCCCGCTGTTATGGAAATATATAAGGAAGTCTGTTCGAAAACCAAGTCCATGCAGAAAGTGTCGTCCCTGATTAGCCTGTCCGACGACAGTTAACGCACATTCATTAAGCCCGGTTTTCCGAGAGCGAGGCTCAAGTTTTTGAAGACTCATATATGCATACCTCCAACTCATTGGTTTTCCTATGCTACGTTATTGTTTTCATATTGATATTTTTCATTATATTTCTTCATTCACAAATGATGAACACGGTCAACAGTATAAAACTAATATTTATCAACTCTTCCAAAGATCGCTGATTTTTCCCGTTTTATGTGCGCATCTAATTTCTATGGGAGGCAACTCCATAAAATGAATGCAGCGTCTAAGAGTTATACACCTTGAGCCGTCTCGTTTGCTTGTGCTTTAAAGGACGTTCACCTGGTCAAACTGTTTGATGTATTACATATTTGGACTAACAAACCGGACTAATCAGGCTAATCGGGGACGACACTTTTCGGACGTGCATTAAGCGCGGGTTGCCCAGAGCTAGGTTCATAATTAAATACTTTCTCACAAAATGTAAGTATTAACAAGTATTAAGAATACCACAAATACCTCTGTAAATTATCATCAGTACCCCCTGTCACTTGCTAATCGTTGGTGATATTACTTACTGACACATGCAATCGGTCAAAATATTGACATACATATACCTTGTCAGACATATACGGGCTGGCCTTATTTAGGAGTAAGTACTTCAGCATCGGCTCGTCTCCCTCAAACGCTGCAATGTGCAACGCCGTTTGGCCTTCGTGCTTCATATGGAATGATAAAATATTAAGAAATCAGTTGAGATTCGATATTGGAAAACGTGGTTGAATAAATGTGCGTACAGTGTTGTTCCATATGAGCCGGTGCAGTTCGCACAGGCTTACCGTGGACGACACTTTCCCGTAGAATGGATTTTCGTTTGGAAAAAAACTTCCTTTAAACGAAAAATTCCATTATAGCAGGTTGTGTCGTCCCTGATTAGCCTGTGTTGACTGCATACCTACATGCATTAAGCACCATTTTTCCATAGCGAGGCTCATAAGTATTTTTCTAAGATGGATAACACTTCATGATATTTCTCCCTTCGCTGTCCTAAGTGCATTTTCTCCCGTGTGTTTAGGTAAAGAGTGAAGGGATACAGGTAACATTTAATGTAATGCCATTCCGTTAAAAAACAGCGTGTTATTGTAACTCTATCATTTTTATTTTGATAATTTTAATTTGTCGTTTTTTTTTCAAAAGAAAAACTACAACATATGTTTTGGAATGTATGGGAGTATTTGTTAACCGAATTTGCAGTCACTTATGAAAGATCCATCACTGAATACTTAAAGGGCAATACTAAAAATGAAGTTGTAAAATTTGTTAAGCGATAATTTATAGATGTAGATAATTTATATAATGCATACAGTAGCGTTTGCATTTTTCAAACTATGTCATTAATGGAGAAACAACGCAAAGCGTTTATGCTTGCCTAGAACAGACACATCCAGTAAATATATGTGTTGTACCTAAACATTTATTCTTTATCAAGAATATTTAACAGAATTCCTTAAAGGTTTTTAGGAATGAGCATAATGAATTGATTTATAGCCAACTTGACACGACCTTTAGATAACATGAAAGTCAATTAGTGTCTTCCGCCATTAAATTACTTTCCTCATGACGAAGTATTAGGAAATGGGAATATAATTGATTGGCATTATCTGTTCGAAATAAATCATAGACAAATGTCGATTATTAATCTAAGCGTAAAGAAATATCTGAATATTTTATTTGCTCTTCAAATCTTCGAATGATTGTCAGTGTCATAGGAATGTCTGTATCAATTCCTATATTTGTGCTTTGTGTATAGTAGAACAACAATAAAACAATAGATCACGATTAATAATTACTCAGTTCGTTGCAATAAAACCAGGTGTAACTATATGTAACTATATGTTTATGGCGTAGTCCAGCGGATTCAGAAGCGAGTAGGTAAAACCAGCTTCAAATAAAACCGTAAAAACAGCAAATGACAACTTATTTTATGATATCATTTAAAGTTATTTTAAATTATTTAAAATAGAACGGCTAGGAATAAAACACAATTTAATACGAGGTAATCAGCCGTCGTGAACTCAATGTATTTTCTAATGTATACTAAATTATGACTTCAAACAGTTTTATTATTAAATATTAATGGGCAGCTTAATCGAGGGAATGTTCATTTAAAGCATACAGCAATAAATAACAATCATAAATCAGAGAGAGCGTAGAAAGTATGTTCGCGAGACAATCACGTGAGTGAACAATTGATACAATTAATTTCGAGTCGTTTCCATTGATGGAGGTTTTGGAAATTTTCTCTTCTGGCTTCGGAAAATAGTTTAATTATGTGAACCCAGTGATATTTTTTTTAGTACATTAAACACTATTTTTGATTGCAAGAAATACTTTATAATTAAGGATTAACTATAATATGTTTTAATTAACTCGGAATTTCGGAAGGAAAAATTAATTGAGCTAAATTGGATCAAAATTGATGACAATTTCCACTTTAATAAGAATATGTTTAAAATTGAATTAAGTTTGATATATTGTCATTATTTCTTAATTTCATTCGTTTTCAAACAAACAACAGAAATGACAACAACAAAATAACATCTTCAACATCACCAAAACCTCAAAGAGTACAATACGAGATGATACCCTTTTTACCAAAGTTCTAGCGTACATCTGCAGACTACATACGTTTTGCATGTCGACAATTGCCCCAGATTCCACGAGTAATCTTGCGAGCTCCATATCACGCCTCCGGCACGCAATGTGAAGAGCTCCGTCACCATTGTCCTGAAGAAAAAAATGATATCACATTTCAAATTAAATTTGTATTTGAAGAGGCATTTGTTAACATTTAAATAGTTTAAAGCCAGATATAGGTTATAGGGACTTATCCACATGTTGCAAACATGAAAATTTCAGAATTCGTGTCACATTTCAAAAAAAAAAAAAAGAATACTGTAAAAAGTAGGGAGCGCTAAACCCCAAATGGCGTGGACTGATACGTTGTCGTTTATAAATTCCTAGATTTGAAAATGATAAATATATCAAGCGAACAAAATGCAAAACGATGGAATAATTTGAAATGTTTACGTTGTTTTTGTTTAAGTTTGTAATTATTTGTGGGTCATTTTAATCGGGCATTTAATACATCTCTATAACAGTCCACACGGAAGAGTGCTTTTAATCCAAAGGACAGCAGTTCGAGCAAAGTTAAAAAATACTTCTTTTTCTTTCTTTAAGCTGTTCTTGTATCAATATACGGTTTGAGCTCTACCGTTTCGTGGTTTAAATATAGCAAGTAATGACATTTTTCGACACACTTTTTTTAATGCTGCTCGACCAGCAAAATTCCTGCCCGAGCAGCATTTTTTTCTGCTGCAGCAGACAAATCCAGCTCGACCAGCATTTACTTTTAGAATAAGCCCTTGAACCCGTCAGCCAATCCAATTTGAGCTTACAAACAGACGAAATAAGCTACCTCTACGGAAACGAAATAGACCTGACAATAATATGAGAAACACTGCAACAAACTCATAATCTGTGTTTTAATCAATTATTATTAATTCTCATACTTTTTCGTAGTTGTTCATAAAATAATAATTAAGCTTTAAAATCTATAAGCCACGTAGGAACATGCAAAATTGGTTGATCAATTGCTCCAACGTTACATGATTTATGCCTATGTGTAATCTGAATCTGATTGGCTGATACCGTAATCTAAAAATAAATGCTGGTCGACCAGGATTTTACTGCCGCATCAGTAAAAATGCTGCTCGAGCAGCATTTTTTTCTGTTGCAGCTGAAGTTAAAGTTTCGACCCCTTTGGTGAGCCATAGAAAGGAACGTTCTTAAACAAAATATGTATTCACTTTCACCAAGACTTATTATTATCTTATTCATTTCAGAATTATAAAAACAGGAATAACACAAATTTTGTTTAAGGTTTCAGTGACGATCAAACAGAAAAATTGAAATTTGTTTTCATTTAACACTTAGTGTATTAGAAACATATCGACAGTACCCCGGTATTTCAATATCTTTATCAAAGTCATAATCTTAAAGAAAATAAACGGATTTGCGGCACGCTAAGCCTTTAACCAATAATAGCGCAGACGGGTCTGGAGCTACCATTTCCGCTTAAAAGCTCGACAAGGCCTCATTGGACGACATTACGACGCGTCATCAGAAACTATGGATGCAGAGGCATATGTGGAGCTACACTGTTGGGAGATGACCTGACGTCCATGTACGCACGGCGCGGTTTTAAATATTGAGTCAAACCTTTCTCTGTGCACTCAGCTGTGCCTCCACAGTGGAAGTCAGCAGTTCCCGACACACCGACACGTTGCCCACTTCCGCAGCCAGGAACAGTGGTATAGCGCCACTCTGGAAAATTGTTTACCCATGGATTACGGGATATGAATCATAATCATCGAAACGAAAACACTTTCATTTCCATGCATTTTGTATTATATGAAAGGTTTACTATAAACATGTCATATACTAAAAGACAAACACGTACTTCATTCAAATAAAGATAATGTAATACAAAACGAACTGTAAACGATACACATTCATAAACCATTAACCATAACAACATTTTTAATTCTTAGTCTTAGCCTTATCCTCAGTCTTAGCTTCAGTTTAAGTCTCAGGTTTAGTGTAAGCATCAGTTTGAGTATTAGTCTCAGGTTTAGTGTAAGCATCAGTTAACGAGTATCTTAGTCTCAGGTTTAGTGTAAGCATCAGTTTGAGTATTAGTCTCAGGTTTAGTGTAAGCATCAGTTAACGAGTATCTTAGTCTCAGTTTAGGTTTTAATCTCAGTTTTAGTGTAAGTCTCATTTTAAGAGATTGTCTTAATTAAGCTCAGTTTTAGTTTGAGTCTCAGTTTGAGTGTTAGTCTTAGTCTTAGTTAAAATTTTAGCCTAAGTTGTAGGTTTAGTATCAGTACTTGTGTTCCAGTTAAAGTTTAAGCCTCCGTTATAGTTTTAGTCTCAGTTTTATTGTTAGTGTCAGTGTAAGTGTTAGTATCAGTTAAAGTAACATTTCTACTTAAAATCAACGAAAAGTTCTTGCAATATTTCGTAAAATAAACTTAACCAATAACAAATCAGTGTTCCTTATGGCAATTGCCGAAGTTTCAACGCCAGATGGTCTGGTAAATAGATGTTTGTAGATACAAAATGCTCTTTGTTATTCCTTTTTAAATTCCCGAAGCGATATCTATTCATACGACACATGAACACTAACATGGTGTTCGTGTGTCGTAAGAATAGATATAGTCGCGGGAAATTAAAACGGAATTAATTGTGTCCACAAAAAAATAAAAACGAGCATTTTGTATCTACAAAAATCTATGTAATCATACCACATCTAGCGTTGAAACTGTGGCTTTTGCTATAAAGAAAACTGATTGTTTAGGTGTTAACTTTATTTTACGAAATACTCTACGAAATTTTCGTTGATTTTGAGCGTTATACTTTTAAAGAGACTTTAAAGAGTTTGTCTAATTCTCAGTCAAAGTTTTAGTCTCAGTTTAAGTATTAGTCTTAGTCTCAGTTCAAGTTTTAGTCTAAGTTTATTGTATTAGTCCTAGTGTCAGTTAAAGTTTTAGCCTCAGTTTTAGGTTAAGTATCAGTATTAGTGTTTTACTTTTTTTTCTCAGATCTAGTGTTTGTCTTAGTCTTTGTTTTGTCTTTGTCACGGTAGGCAATGACAACTAGGTCTTTATAATCATATTGCGAATAAGTCCATCTGTTTATTCGTATTAGATAAAATGTTCAACATTTTAATGCTGCAGTAACCGTTAACCTTGTCCATCACGAGTCTTTGATCCTTTATCTGCGCGCGCAAAAGCTGTTGCACCACCGTCATCGCCCCATTGTTGCGCGCGCATGCTACATGGAGCGGAAGTTCGTCTTTCGACTGAAACGATACAAATAGAGCATGTTTTATCACTCTGTTAATAAATAAGTCGTGATTATTCGAAATGTAGTCATTGATAGCAAAAATTCCATTTTAAAGACATAAAGTAAATCATCGTTTGAAAATTTTCATCATTAATAGCTTAAATGTTTGTCTTAATTAAATTATGTGGAAATCGCTTTTTCAATATATGTAAACCAAATCTGTAAGTTATAAGAAAAACCAAATGTTCAACAACTTTTAATTTGAATGGAATATATTAATGAATAACAAAATGATTTTTGTAATTGTAAAATCGAGCCTCATCCAGAAATTGTATTTTATTATGGCATGAAAACTGTCAAACTTGTCAATACTATTGCAAATCTATAGCTTTTTATGTCAAGTCAATATCTTGAATAGCTTGTGACAGGCGACATTGAATGATCGCAAAAGGCAACTTGCCATACATCGAATCCGAATGAATTTTTATTGTTTAAGATATTGGGTTTAATCTTCACATTGCATCGTGCATTGAAATCGGCATAACTTTCCGTTTTGAACATAACCATATTTAATGGGAGTTTTCTGCTTCGGAGACTGTGTGGATTTTCAATCACAGATTTATACATAGTAACCGATTCTTGCGTACAAAACGTGCATAAATGATTGTAAGATTCTATCGATAATTACGCCTCCAGTTAATGTGATGTCCGCCTTCCGGTTAAGAAGCGTACGAACGACGTCATCCTTGGCGTAGGCCGCAGCATAGTGGATAGCCGTCCGTCCGTCCTGGTGAAGAAAGAGACATATTTAATCAATCAAGCATATAGCAAATTGATGCGTGCTACATGAAGTATAGAACATACATACGGAATATTACGCTAGTCAATTGTTCCAAGAGTTTGTATCACTCGAGTGGCTTGTGTGATGACGTATCACACGAGAGGCGGAGCCTCGAGTGTGATGCGAAATAGCACAAGCCACGAGAGTGATACAAACTCTTTGAACAATCGACTAGCGTAATATTCCTTTTATTATATATACAACAACTAACGGAAACAGTACATTATTGTATTTTTCACTTTAACAAAACTGGCAAAACAATGACTAAAACGGTACGCCATAGTTAATTTAAGACGCGTATGAATACAGTTTATGTAAATTAACGTGTAAACATTCGAACCGGGAAAACACAGGTTTCCGACACGCGTACCTTTATTAATGCCATCGTTAATCCAATGTTTATAACAATTAAGTTGACAACTGTAATCCGATGTTTATAACAAAAACGTTGTAACAATATGCACTTCCACTTCTAGCCTCCATGTCTTTATCGAAACTTAGTTTAAACCACACTATTTTATTGTATTCCTATCGAAATATACATTTATGCATGATAAACACACACTCCAAAATACGTTTTGAATTCGTTCGATGTTTTTAACAAATAGTTTACTGTTAAAACAAAACACGGCCGACGTGTCCTTAAATTCCATAGAGTTTAGATAAAACTATTGTGTTTCGTCACAGAAATGACGTCACACGATGTACTACGTAATATATTTCGTAATATAAAATATTTATATTTTCGGTGCACGTAATGTGACGTTATTAAATGGGTCGAAGTAGTCCGGCTAGTATGGTAATGCGGAATTGGAAACAGCGAGTGGCGTAATACGGGATTTTTTATTTCAACGATTGATACAGCCTGTATTTTGTTAAAAGCATTAAACAGGTATATAATAAAACAGATGAAAGCCTATTCTTACAAAGACATACAAGCTGATGCATATTAAGATAGGCGGGGCCTTTATTGTTTTAAAACTTTATGTTTAAAGCGTAGTTCGATTCCTGCTCCAAGAGCGTTGTAATGATCTTTCACATACACATCACGTACGGATTCTACAAATACATTTGTGTCTACATAGTCTCAATAGGACTGTCGATGTTCTGTATATATCTTGCTTTTGCATACTTTGTATTAGAAAAATTGTGATAATATTTTTTTCTTACTAATGCAAGAGCTCAAAACGATTGTCCAACCACTTATACCAAATTGTTAACGCTATGTCAATTGTTCGTTACTATCTAGTGAGCCATGCACAAAGAAAGAAACATATTTACTTAATTACTCAATTCTACAAACAACAACCATTTACGTTATTGTGCCAATACTAGACATACGTATATTTTTATTTTAAATAGGCAAATATATACAAACTTACTCGGTAAATATTGTTGAATGTTCATGTAAATCTGAAATCTATATGATGACAATAAGGCTAAACATTAGTGGAACATACAACTTTAAGTATTGTAAACCCCGCCCCACTCACAATAATAAGTAAAATACAAACTAAATTAGAATTTGTAAAAGTGGAACGCGTTAAGCATTTGTTAGCGCATAACTGATGCTAAGATGTAAAACCGTTGAAGTAAGTACAAGGTAGTTTTAACATTATACTCAATTATTTCAACAAATGATTTAAGAAATGGCATGATTTAAAATGCATATCACTCAGAACTTAGTTATTTTAAAATAGACTTTGATGCCCTCACATTATTCGTTTGTCGCAAAACTCCATGAATGTCGAACAATGAAATAAACCAATACATTTAGATGCGCAAGATCACAAACGGGACCGTAACATGTACATTAAAACTGAACCAATATAAGCAATAACGGTAACTCACATGCTGGCAATATGATTGTATAAAGTATCAATACTTAAGTAACAATGCTATTTAGGTACATACGAACGAACGGACGAACATTTGAAAATGAACATTTTCCCGTCTGAATCTGAGGGCATACATATGGCAAGGTATGACTTAATCCTGCAAAATTTATTTTTTTACTTCGAGTGATATTTTTTACATAACGTTTACAATGCTAGGCTTACGTTTGCCCTGTCGTTCACGTTGACACCTAGGTCCAGGAGCCGTTCAACGATGACGAGCTTGTTCTCCTTGGCGGCGATCATCAACGGGGTCAGACCGTTTTCCTGTAAACCAAAACAAACATTAAGCCTTTGGTTAAACACATTCACCTCACATTCATTGTGATGCAAAATGTATGGAAGCGTATATGGTACACCCTGATGCTGTGATGATGTTAATATTCTATGACGGCATGATATGAAAAAGGTGTCATGGCGTAAAAAATAACTCATCGTGTCGACTAAAACTATGATGGCAAGTCATTTTCACAAGAGCATGACGCAAACAATTATATTGATTTGTCGACTTAGATAATGTCGACCAAATATCTTTTCGGGAAAAGCCGGAAACATTTACGTCTAGACTTAAACTTAATGTCGTTTTGGCGAGTAAAATTAAGAGGGAAAAAGCTTCAAAACTATGGCGACTTACCATGTTATTTCACTGTTAGTCGATATAAACTAATCCGGCATGACCATATTATTGGGGTGTACCGTATTCTATGACGAAATGATACGAAAAAGGTGTAATGGCGTAAAAAATAACACATCGTGTCGACTAAAACTATGATGGCAAGTCATTTTCACAAGAGCATGACGCCAAAAAATATGTTGATTTGTCGACTTAGATCATGTCGACCAAATATTTTTTCAGGAGAAGCCGGAAACATTTACGTCGAGATTTTAACTTAATTTCGTTATGGAAACTAAAATTAAGTGGGAAAAATCTACAAAACTATATCAACATACTATGTTATTACAAAGTAAGTCGATGTAAATTGATCCGGCATGACCATATTATTGGGGTGTACCATATACGCTTCCGTAAACATGTCGCTTTTCTTTCCGTCAAAAAACAGAAAAATGTTTATCGAACATAATCTTTAAAAGCTCTCTACGGGTTTGTTTATGTATACATCCAGTATATTAAATATTGCTCTCAGAGCTCAGCTTCGTTTGATTATCGGTTAAAATAATCACAACTGAGGATGTTACAACGCATTTTATTAACAAAAGAATCGTTGCCAACATATATGTTTGATAATAAAACAACACACATGCAACGTTTCACGATGATACTTTAACCCATTTATGCCTAGCGTCTAGAAAAAATGCCTTGGCAAACAGCGTAGACCCAGATGAGACGCCACATGATGCGGCGTCTCATCTGGGTCTACGCTGTTTGCTTAAAGGAATTTCTGTAAGAAATATTTTAAATATAGAAAGTAATATACTAGACATCCCTAATTTTGGAAATAAATTGATCTAATTTAGAAAGATGGGAGAGTCCACTAGACATAAATGGGTTAACTCGACATGATTTATCATTAACACATAATTCATATATACAAACAGTGATTACTCTTAGCCGGAGAAAAACAACATATTGTTTAGCACTCAGTAGTTTGTTTTCAAGTACAGTATTCCACTGCAAAACTCAAGTAAAGCTGTCATGTTTATATGAAAACGTTGAAGACTTACTTTTTTAGTCATGTTAAATATTATTGTTGTAATTCTTTTAGGGTCTTGTTCATAGCTTGAACAAAAATTCTTCATAACAGATGGTATGTATTGTTTTAAAACTAACGAAATGCAAACTTACGCAAATTTACTAAACAGAGTGTTGATGAGTAACAGAATTGATCAATATAACAATCCAGCGGATGGTTTTATTCAAGCATGTATCCAGAATTACCGGGTGCATTAAAATTAATGCTAACTAATTCAACAGGTTTTATCGGATTGCTATCAATCGGCAATATTTAATTGAACAAATAACAAGTTTAAGTAAATATCGATAAACTTCAATGATTATTTTCACCGTTTTAATTACTCAGAACGTTAACTTTCGTCATGCACCACGTGCTGTAATAAGGCAATGTTGTCATTAACATTGTATCTCTTGTACATGTTTTCAAATGGGGATCTTTACGAGTGTTTAGCCATAAATACATTTGCAATTAACATGTTATTTACACCAAACACTTATTTGCGGTTTGATCGTTCATCTTAATGGCAGATTTTCAGATGATTTTGCATGTTGTGAAGTAATTATTTAAGTGAGTCTTGTTACTAACATGTCTGCTAAACGAGGACTTAGTTTTATTGTATTTTGGTTTACACATTAACACATGTTTAGATGAAGAGTATCACACTTTAACATTACACTGCTCAAATTCTTAAATCCTAACAAAAACAATGAATTATTAAAAAACATTATGCATTATACCGCTGTTATAATGTTATGTTAGAAAAATGTATGCAAACTACCGGGTAAAACGCAAAATAAAGTCTCTTAACAGATCAATTTTGCTAGCAACTGGTGACTAACTGAAAAACTTTAAATCTTGTGCCTTCCATTAATTGCTTCTTAAAATTTAACCTATTTATGCCTTGTCGACTCTCCCATCCTTCTAAATTGATTCAATTTATTTCCAAAATTGGGATGTCTAGTATATTTATTTCTATATTTAGAATATTTATTACAGAAATTCCTTTAAGCAAACAGCGAAGACCCTGATGAGACGCCGCATCATGCGGCGTCTCATCTGGGTCTACGCTGTTTGCCAAGGCCTCTTTTCTAGACGCTAATCATAAATGGGTTCAGAATAAAATTAACAGCCTTGTCGTAATTTTTAAAAACAAAAGCATTTTACTCTTATTTAAGGTTGTTTTATTGCACCCACTTTTTCCAAAATAGTTTACTTTATTATTGTGTAGTGTTTTGCACCGGTACGAAAACGCATATGGTGTATTATTGTAAATGACTTATCATCACAGTGTATTCAAAGTGGCAACTTCTTGTGTTTCGTGAGAACACTTTTGTGTGTGCTGTGATGCTGCTGTTACAACGCGACAGGCACGCCGTTAAGGACTTTGTGTTAGCTCGAAAGACTACCAATTCATAATGTATCATACATATATGAGTCGTGTTCTGAGAAAGCACCGTTGCCAAACAACAACCGTTTTTCATTCGAACAGTTTCTGTACTTTTTCATTGGAAGTGTGATTTCTCCGATAATGGCACTTTGGAAAGCTGTTGATTATTTTATGCGTTTGAGACAATATAATTTTACGGATGTGGAGAATAGGTCCTCAGATATGGGTAAAGAGAGAAAATCATTACTACTTTATTAAATTATGACACTGTTGATGTGAGTTAATAAAACGACATGCATTATATGTTATAACATTCATTTTCCAGCATAATTATACGGTAACGTTATACATAAGCATATCATTATCAAACTGAATATCATACCAATGAATTGAAACTTACAAACCCCTTTTTATCAACGAGTTTACAGCGATTGTTAAGAATACTAATAATACCATAATATAAACAATAAATGCGTATGTGCTATTGAATATCATGTTTTCATTTGTGTAGGGTATAGTGATATGTGTTTGATACACACAAGGTGTATAACTAAAGGCATACACAATTCAGTTGATGCTGTTATGTATGAAAATAAACAGAAAACTAACATCCAAATCAAATGCTCTGTTTTAAAATGCATTGTAATGTCTTTCTGTATGAATTACAATATAACAATCTCAGTTTTTAGGATTACAGATGTATAGTATCTTTAATTCCCCATAATTCAAAATGTGTGATATCATTGAAACCGCAATACGTGTCTATTCTTGTTATGCAATATTCATTGAGGGGCACTGAATAATACACGCTGTTGATATCCAGTCGCCTATAATAATCTTATTCATACGGTAAATTTATGTTCCACTTCGGCTAGTTATCGTTTGTTTCTGAATACAAAAGCTTCATTCATTGATTTTAAAAAGGAACATAGGTACAGATAATAGTCTGGAACAAGCGTACATCCCATTTTTCTCAGTAATAGTTTTCCAATATAACATGCCCATTTAACCCATTTATGCCTAGCGTCTAGAAAAAAGGCCTTGGCCAACAGCGTAGACCCAGATGAGACACCGCATGACGCGGCGTCTCATCTGGGTCTACGCTGTTTGCTAAAAGGAATTTCTGTAATAAAATATTCTAAATATAGAAATAAATATACTGGACATCCCTTATTTTGGAAATAAATTGATCCAATTTAGAAGGATGGGAGAGTCCACTAGGCATAAATGGGTTAATAAGTACATATTTGACCAGTTCAACAATATCTGGGCGTCTTTTTTTCTTACGATAATATCAAGCAAGTTATTTTCATTCTAACTTAAAAATATCAACGGATTAGCTTTGTCTTTTCGAACGCAACAACTGATAATATCAAGCAAGGTATTTTCATTCTAACTTAAAAATATCAACGGATTAGCTTTGTCTTTTCGAACGCAACAATTGTAAGTGTAAACCTGTCAAGCGTATTTGGGATTTCAAAGGCCTGCCCTGTATAATTAAACAATAGAAACATAATATTACTTGTCAATGGTTTGTATGCTTCCAGCTTTCATGTTTTTAGGACAAAGGTAAAATATAAGAATGTCTTTTATTTTATGCTTTCCGGTGGTTTATAGAGAAATATCTGTGAATTAAAACTGATAATTTCACTGTTTCAAACAATGAAATTTATCAGTGAAAATTATCGATAATTTTCACTGTTTTTTGACGAAATGACGTCATTTTCCCAACGAATTTCTTTAGTTAAACTCTTTAACAATGTATATAAACTGTGAAATTAAGCATAAAATAAAAAGAAAATTTGTTGGTTTCGGTGGATTATCGATTTTAATTCACTCGTGATCATATTAAATATATATTTTCACTCGTGGCTGCGCCACTCGTGAAAATATTATTTTCTATGATCACTCGTGAATTAAAATCGATAATCCACCGAATCCAACAAATATCCTCTATATAATTAGTTTATTACTTCAGGTGCAATCTCTTGACCGATTTAGATCTGTTTATGCCGAATACTTCATTGGTCCGGCTATTAGGAATCCTCGGTTATATTCTTATATATCCGTGTGATCGTGTAGGATTTAGAGTTTATTTTTATCATCCTTAAGTTGACGTTAATGTTAAATATTTAAGTTGCAGTTAAATATATGAATGAAGATAAGTTTGCACAATCTACCACCTTAAACACGGAGAAGAATTAAAAAGGTTGACCAATCCGCATCAGGAGACCTATCAACCTTGGATGAGGGGTAAATGGATAAAGTTCTGTAATATTTATTTTATTTACATATCACTCCTTTGCCAGCAAACGAATTCTATCATTATAATGCCATCGTTTACGAATTCTATCATTATAATGCCATCGTTTACGAATTCTATCATTATAATCCCATCGTTTACGAATTCTATAATTATAATCCCATCGTTTACGAATTCTGTCATTATAATCCCATCGTTTACGAATTCTATCATTATAATCCCATCGTTTACGAATTCTATCATTATATTCCCATCGTTTACGAATTCTATCATTATAATCCCATCGTTTACGAATTCTATCATTATAATCCCATCGTTTACGAATTCTATCATTATAATCCCATCGTTAACGAATTCTATCATTATAATCCCATCGTTTACGAATTCTATCATTATAATCCCATCGTTTACGCATTCTATCATTATAATCCCATCGTTTACGAATTATATCATTATAATCCCATCGTTTTTCTACAAGCAAAAGAAAACGTTCGTATTATATCAACATTTTCTATAATGGGATACAAAACATCAAATCAATTATAAATCATTTTTCGCTTGAGTATGTAATTCTAAAATATATCAAATGACATACAGACGTATTCAGTGAATGGTATCTTATGTGAGACACAACAATAAACACTTAAAATATGCAGCATGTGAACAACCCGAATCTATACGAACCAGACAATACAATGCAATAATAAATTTCAAATAGTACATATTCCATTATTGTTCATTTCAATAAACTATGGTTTAAAAATACCCGGTGAATATATATACGCTCTGCCGGTAAATATAGCCGGTTACATAATTGAACACCCGCAATGTTCAACAAAACAATCACAACAATAGGCGTATAGCTGAAATGTAGTTTATTCAATATTCATGGAAACATTTACCGTAAACACCGGTCCATTCATAATATAAAAACACGACCTAATGATAATAATCATAATGAATGTATTATAAAGTATTTGAAATTCAGTTAACAAACAAATCCATCTTATCCTGATTGTGTGTAATTTTCTGGCTGATTAAATGGTCATATTATTTAACAAGATTTTTTTTAGGAAACATTTTATTTTCGCTATTGTATAAATTTGCTGGAAATACTACGAAATTAAATTTTTAAATACAATTTAAATGTTGTTCAAAATAACGGAATATTTTTTGTATGAGCAGATCCCAGACGGAATAAATATAAAAATGACCCCTTAATCGAGGATTCAAACTGTATACCATTTTTGTACATCACTAACCAAGGAACACTAAAAATTGGCCAATATTTCCCGAAAATATAATTTAATAATTTGAAAACTTTAAACCGAAAATTGCGTCGACATTGGTCTTTTTTTTAGCTCTGATTTCAATCTGAATGTTAGCCAATAACACAGAGTCGAGTTTAACCCAAAGAAATATTCCTGTTTTCACTAAAATCTCTTTAAATATTACGGCAATACCGAATACCCATATTGTAATCGTTACTAGAATGTCATGTTTGAACAGTAAAGCAGAACGATCTAAATGAATTGAGTAAGTTCTTTCAATTTTCTGAAAAATGACAACCGTTAAACAATTTTGATTCAATGTTCCGGACGATTTCCGTATTTCACATTCATACAAACACTTACAACCCAACCGTTACATGCAAAGTTTAATATACAGACACTATAGTTAAGACCAAGTGTTCGTTAAATGAATATATTCAATTACAAGCAGTTGTTTTTATATAAATTCAACATCTGATAAAAACTTGTTTTAAATAATGATAATAATGTATAAGCAATACATGGGTTATATATAGCATCGCTCTGTGAAAAGGGGATTTAACGCATGTGCGTAAAGTGTCTTCCCATATTAGCCTGTGCAGTCCTCACAGGCTAATCAGGGACGATACTTTCCGCTTTAATAATATTTTTCGTTTAAAGAAAGTCTCTTCTTAGCAAAAACCTAGTTTAAGCGGAAAGTGTCGTCCCTGATTAGCCTGTGCGGACTGCTCAGGCTAAAATGGGACGACACTTTACGCACATGCATTAAACCCCATTTTCACAGTGCACGGCTCATATATATTATTTGACAGATCCTGCATAACCTTTAAACAGACACTAAAATTAAAATACCTCAATATCTTTGTATTCCACTCCATTGTCATCTAGAAACGCGTAATTCTCAAACATGGCGTATTACAGAAATAAACACCAACAACACGGTAACAAACTTGTATAACTGTTATTTTTCAACAAATTGTTTTTTTGCAAATTTTAAGTTCTGAACAAGCTATAAGATATGACGTCGACAAAATATGAAATCATATGTTAGGCATTTTCGGTTTGCCTGGTAATTAAATATTAAATCAATAGCTCTAAACGACATCATCGATTTAAAATCATAAGCTATTAAAGTGGCTGAGCATTGCAAACACGGTCATGAAGTTTAAACAAATTTAAAAACCGATTGAGTGCTTTGGTTCAATTAACTATTTTATAAAACTTCATAATAAATGCCCACTGTGGGAACAATTAATGTGTCTTTATTATCAATATTTATTGTTTACTATAGAACAGTTAATTCGTTGCAGTAGAATGTAATTTGGTGCAACACGATGTGTGTAAGGTATCCGGCGTACAATAACATTTCCCGACCCATTGAACGTGCAATTGTGTCGGCCAGACTTAGCATTATGTAATGAAATGAGTCGCGTTCTGAGAAAACGGGGCTTAATGTATGTGCGTAAAGTGTCATCCCAGATTAGCCTGTGCAGACCGCACAGGCTAATCAGGGACGACACTTTCCGCTTT
The DNA here is from genome assembly GCF_020536995.1 of Dreissena polymorpha. Taxonomy (NCBI): domain Eukaryota; kingdom Metazoa; phylum Mollusca; class Bivalvia; order Myida; family Dreissenidae; genus Dreissena; species Dreissena polymorpha. Next base: position 40,999,876 of record NC_068370.1, on the reverse strand, counting down.
AATGGTATTTTTCGTTTAAAGGAAGTCTCTTCTACACGAAAATACGGATAAGGCGGAAAGTGTCGTCCCTGATTAGCCTGTGCGGACTGCACAGGCTAATCTGGGATGACACTTTACGCACATGCATTATGCCCAGTTTTCTCAGAACGCGGCTCAAATAGTATATGTTGTTCTTTTGAAAATAGTTTTTCGTTTTGTTTAGAGTCTTTCTCACGTGTAATGAGATATGTTTTAACTGTTCTTTAAACGTATTTTTAATCAGATGTGTATAAAAACAAAAGAAAACTGGGCATAATACATGTGCGTAAAGTATCGTCCCAGATTAGCCTGTGCAGTCCGCACAGGCTAATCAGGGACGACACTTTCCGCATAAATTGGATTTTTGCTAAGAAGAGACTTCATTTAAAAGCGGAAAGTATCGTCCCAGATAAGCCTGTGTGGACTGCACAGGCAAATCTGGGACGACACTTTACGCACATGCATTATGCCCAGTTTTCTCAGAACACGACTCATATGATTATTTTCGTACATAATTGTATGTATTTATATCTTACAATAAACAACGAGTTGAAGTTGATACATATTCTGTATCCTTTTATGGTGCATATGAAAGGTACAGTCATGTTGCTCCTGTTGTCATCCGATCATAACGTGGGGGTGAATAAATAAATAAATACTCTGAATTGAATTCTTATACTACAAGCCAAACTGTTTCACGAGTAAATCTGGGCCAAGTGTGCTATTTGGACGCAATGAATTAACCATTAAGTTAATAATTTATGTCAATTAATATGCAAGAAATTCGGTACTAAATTTGTTCAAATAAATTCCAACAAACATAGATATCAGAAAAGTCTATGAACACGTAGGTAATCACAATTTTATTTATGTAATCTGGGATTTGATGCATAACATTTTTTCACATTTATATTCCAACAGTCAGTGTATTTTCATTGTAATTATTAATATTTCTATTAACTTCAAATATTTCGCTTGATTTTAAATGTTAAATTTGTGATATAAATCGCTTGATTTTATTATGAATGTTTAACTTTTTTTTTTTAAATTAAATAATGCAAACATAACATAATGACACTGTTTATTTACCAGGTAAGGTGTCATATGTTGTGTTATGTCCAACATACTGCTTAAAAAATAACAAAACGTTTATAAAACAAACAAACACTTCACGTTTAAGCGTCGATAACAACAAAACATATATTTAAAAGAAACCCATGCGAAAGTCTTCGGACATTTCCGGTAACATTTTATGACGTCCGGTATCAATTCTGAAAATTGCGCCTCTCCTGCCCGAACCAAAAATTGATATGTACTTTTTTTATTTTGTTGGATATGAAAGTGAAACTTTTAATCTGTCAACAGTAGATATGCGGTGTTTGTTTATTTTACTTTGAACGATAGTTTTACGATAAAATAGAAGGGTCCATTCCCTATCATTCAAGCCAACTTGCTACCTGTGCTGGTGAGGTAACACACTCTTAATGCTTTACTCAGAACCAGTCAGAGCATGCATGGAGTTTCGTGTAAGCGTAACAAAACAGTTTTCATTGGTTAAAATGGTTTCCGCTGGTGTAAAGCCTTGGTATGATCGTAAAGCAAACGCGAGAATCATGCGATCTTCCCATTTTCATTGACCTTGCCAACATATAATGCGAAATGAAAGTATCTCAATCGGCTGTAGAATTTACCGAGAACTATATTTTTTAATATTGCCATTTAAAAACACTTGTAATGAATGATTTTTTTTATTGCATTTTGAATTGTTAAACAATAAACGTCAATATGATAGAAATAAACTCAATAAAAGGTATTTTTGCTAGTAAGCGTAAAAAACTAGGTACTGTGAAATATAGTGAGGTCCGGCAAAGCTCCAAATTGACACGACTCATGTCCTGTAGGATGTGGTTGTATTTCGCATACGTTTCTGAAAGATAACTCTCATTTTACTTCGAATGACCATCGCTCAGTGTCATATCAAATACGAACACTGAAGATCGATTAAATATACGAGTTAACAATTGTAAAAAAAGATTTCGTATGATGAGTATCCATTGTGTACATATAATTTAATTATAGTATCTTTAAAAATAGGACGTTTTACTACTCATCCTACAAAAGCAGAAATCCTGTCAACATTAAATGTGAATAGCCTTGAATATCAATGTTGGTTCCATACGGTATGTTGCATACCCAAAATCGTCGTGGGTTGCGACAACTGGAAAATCCCTATCTTAGCGGAGGGAAAACATTGTGAAGAACTTGAGTCTACTAATGTATCAGTTACATTTTACCCATTTGAAATAACGTCAAGATACACGTGTTTAATTACATGCGTTGTAATTCAAATATAACAAATAATGCCATAAAACTGGAACTCTCGAGATGCCAACGTTTCCACTGTACATGTTGCCGTCATTGGTGTTAAAGCGATCGAAAACGAATGGTTAATTGGCGCGTTATTGGTCAAGATGAAGGACCAAAGATCTGGCGCAAAATACAACACGTTTGTTGGCTGACACTTGCAGAACAAATACTTTCATACGACACAAACAGGTACGTTTTTAAACAAAAGCGGCTATTTGCACATGCTTAGGATTATGTATAATTTTGATTCAATGGGATATACTTATACAAATGCATTAACACATTTGAAGTAAGTAACATTTTCGCTTCACAAAACAATATCAAGTACTGCTACCTGTATTAAACATGTCTAGAAACAAATAGAAATGAATGATACTAGAATCGTTAATGTTCGGTTCATTTTCAGAACCACAGTGGGATGTTAAAATTATCCAGGGGTCGGAATACTGACATTTGGCTTGCGATAAAGCAAATAAGGCTATGTGACATGAATAAATATGGTAGGACTGGGCCGATGATAAAATAAATAGAAATATTCACAACCGTAACACGACACGGACATAAAAAATAATGCATATGAATGATCAAAAACAAAAATAGTAAGTATAATTCACTTAAAAATATCGTGTCTAACGTTAATTTAGTATGAAAGTTTCTTAGACTATTAATATTATATACACGAGGCAAAATAAAGCATTAGTATGCAAACTTTGAACTGGATGTTTTTGTTAAGATTAAGAAATATACGTGCTATTTCATAATGGATATATGGCGTTCGGATTAAATAAAAAGCGTCTATGTGTGTTACAATTATTACAATTACTTGTATATCATATAACGCTATCTTCCTCCGAAATTCGTCCAATAAATAAGACCGGAATTTTTTTTAATTCGTTGCTTAATTGCGCAATCGCTTTGTAAAAAAACACCCTAAATTTGTTTGTAAAAGATAGAGCGAATGAATCAACCATTTTACCGGTAACGGTAAATCATGTTAAATCTATGTGTCACGAAAAATACTGTGTTTTGAATGGGTAAAATGTTGTAAATGATATAAAGGCTAATTCTCTTATCAAGAACTTGATCAGAGTGTCAACAGAACAATTAATATTCCCCACAAAGAAGATAACGGACCCAAGTGGCAATTATAATATAATTGCCATAAATCACACCCATTCTACGGTACAAAAAGTGATGTGTTGTATATACAATAGCGTACAATCTTGATAAAATAACGCCATGCCCGTCAGAAAACAATGTATCAACTAGCACGTTGATATCCTGATGTCATTAATTTGATAAAATAAATGTGTCTCATTTCAAAAGATGGCGTTTTGATGCAAAAGAAGAGAAAGACTCCGACCATTGAACAAGCTGCCAATAGTTTACGTTATATGACGGTTTACAGTCTGCACCAAGTTTGAGGAGGAAACCGATATTTTACTATTAAAAATTTGAATGCTAAACTTTGAGAAAGAAATGATGGGCAGCATTGGGTACGGACATTAGCCCTCTCGGACATTAGCGCCTAGGACATAAGCCCCTAGGACATTAGCCCCTAGGACAATAGCCCCTTCAAAAAAGTGCACTCACGGACATTAGCCCCCAGGTGTTTTAAAACGGTAAATCATGTTACATCTATTTTTCACGAAATTTACTGTGTTTTGAAAGGGTAGAATGTTGTAAATGATATAAGGACTAATTCTCTTATCAGGAACTTGATCAGAGTGTCAACAGAACCATTAAAATTCCCCACAAAGAAGATAACGGACCCAAGTGGCAATTATAATATAATTGCCATAAATCACACCCACTCTACGTAACAAAAAGTGACGTTGTGTATATACAATAACGTACAATCTTGATAAAATAACGCGAAGTCCAGCAGAAAACAATGTATCAACTAGCACGTCGATATCCTGATGTCATTAGAATTAATGTGCCTCATTACCAGAGATGACATTTGATGCAAAAAAGAAAGACCCCGACCATTAAAAAAGCTGCCAATAGTTTACGTTATATGATAGTATACAGTCTGCACCAAGTTTGAGGAGGAACCCGATATTTTACTTTTAAAAGATTGAATCTGCCCTTTGAGAAAGAAAACGATGGGAAGCATACATAAATATCATATTTTGATTGATTTGCAGTGTTATTTCAAATAAATTGGGTTATATGATGTAATAGTTGTTTCCGTTTGTGTTCAAGACGTGTATGTTCACGAAACAACGTAACTCAATAAATGATACCACCAGTTGCGATGCATCCATCTGTGAAAACCTCGAGTGTTTCAATATTGTAACTACATTATTCAATCATGATAGGCAAAATCATTATTGACTTAACACTTATATGCAATAAATCAGAGTTTGCATTTAGTTGATATATAACTTAGGTGAAATGTATTGATCAATCAACCTATCAAAACATAATTCAAGCAGTAGTAATGGTGGTGTCATCATCACTGATAGTATCAGAATATATATGTAGACCTCATTTCTTGCTGCGCGACAATATAATTTGCCCCCCCCCAAGTAATTTACACGAATGAGATGTATCCCAATACCACGTATGTGTCCATATTAGATTTTGGTGAATTTGGCCGTTCCAAAATGAATTGCATCCAAGGAGAAGCTTTTGATGTCGCTGGAAATGTTAAATATTGAAATATGCCACAATGGATAGAATATCCGACTGTTAGGAATAAGAATTTCGATAGAAATGGGCAATGCTAACCATATTGTATATCAAGGTTGGCTCTAGGAAAACTATTCCGGGACGGATTCTAAAGAATAATGTATATTAAGTTCAAATTTACCATAGCGTATGTGTGTGCGGTCGAATAGCAGTTTGCTTTTTGGAGAAAACGTCTCTAAGAAGGGCATATATGTGAAAAATCCTAACGACTTACCTATTAAAGCTCAATGTTGACAGTTTTCCTGTTAATGTATGTATCTCCAGAAGTAAAACTTATAGTTTTACGCGTATTTCTACAGGAGATTCATAAGTTGGGTTACTGGGCTTGTGATGAGAGAGATGTTTGATCTGATACACTTCATTCATAACAGAACCATGGGCGTCCGTACATGGGGAAAAACCGGGGTCAGCTCCCCCCTCTTGAAAATCGGGTTAAGCGAAAAATTTAGTGGATTATGGAAAATTCAAAAGGTGTGAATGACGCTGGATAGTTTCACACCAACATCAACTCCCATTTATAAGTAAAAAATCATGGATGCAGTTATTAATAAATTTATTCAATCACAAAACACTGTGTTAACATGAATCATTCGTTTGAAATCGAGGGGAGAATTTAATCAATTAACATTTATTCAGTCCCCGAATAAAAGTGAAGGCGACAAGGGTGGATCTTAACCATGTCTTAACTAATATCAGCGTGCTCAATGATTGTTTTACCGTACACGTGGTGGCTGGCAGGTTAAGAAATATGATCATCGCCTCACGCACGGCTGGAAACAAGTCCGTTTTTTTTTAACAAGTCAGAAATTTCTGACTTATTTGGTTCGATGAATTCCTTTATGTTCATGTCGTACCATAACATTGCACCTTGATCAAAATAATCGATTCGATAAAATTCGTTGATGATTTAGACTGTATCCTTACAGTCTGATCGATCAATTTTTTATGTGGTTCGGACAGTTGATATAACAATAACTGAGGCAAATTAAATTATAAAAATCGGCTTCCTAGTGACTAGATCAGTGAGTCTATTTACGGAATATAAATTATGTGTTGACAGTATTCTTCACTGATTTTACCAATATTTGCTCATTGCACTTTACGGCACCATTGCCGTGAAATCGTCATTGTAACACCAAAATCTTCGGCTGTTTTTATTGCGGCACCGAATATATCCTCCGCGAAAATCGTTTCCGCATTTTGTCGATGAACAGTGATGTCAGATTAACGACGTGTTTTTTGACACCGATTATGTATTATTAAACAGCATGAAGTGCTTGCGCGATGGGCTCTAAAATAGAATATTTGGCTATTATGTGGATCGTTATTGCAAATGTCGCCGTTCCAGTTGCTGTCCATAGCCGATGTGCGGCCTGTCGCCCATTGGTATTCTGTTTGTTTTGCGCTAAATATTCTAACTGACGGCGTATTTCGATGTAATTGTTAGCGAAGATTCGTACGCTTCAATACTTTGCAAATAACCTTCTTTTGCTTAACAATTGTGTGTTCGGAGCAATCCGTCGATCTTCTCTTAAGGCTCTGTCTGAAATACTTTATGATTACTTTCACAGTTCCTATGGTATTAGGTACGTCCGTAACTGTATTTAGATCTAGATTATTTACATCAAGATAAATACTGTGAGCCGAACAATGTACAAACACGGCGAGAGGATAATCAGCTTTATGACGGGCTTGTACACTGTTATTTTTCATGGTGCATGCATCGTATACTCGTTCGCGTAGCTTGTTCAAGTTCAGACAAAAATTCTTGCGACGTGCTACGATTGCCTCTACACTAGTTTCTGTGTCCATTTCGTCATATACTAAACATCGAAGTTCATCAAGTGCTATAAATCCCAGGAACTCTTTTCTTGTGACGAGTTGCTCTGCATCGAGAGATCTCAGTCCGATAGACAGTTGCTCCGGTTCCTAGATATTAGCAGTCGCAAACGCTTAGATTGAGAATCCAGTTTAATTGTAAGATGCAGTAATAATATCAGCCCTCACTTACTGCTGAGAAGACTGTTTCAGGCTTGGCTGCAACACCATCGATGGTAGTGGTTCTATATTTGGCTGGAAACTGATCGTACAAGTCCCACCAACCAATACTTACATCATGATGACTAATTCAATTCGGCATGTACCAAAATTAAAGCATTCGTCATGTTTTATGTTCGAAACTGCATGATGTCGTATGTACCTTTATTGACCTCCATGGACGGAAAATACCAACTGTAAGCATCTTAATGAGATGAAAAACATCTACCAGGAAATTATTTCTAAGATGGTCCCTTCCTGAAACGGGGTCTTCCGATTCCTATCATGACTTAACTATCACATAAGTTATTGTGGGTTTAATATTAACCGGTAGATTTACTACAAATGAACATTTTAATTCTTACTCGGGATCTTTCGGACATTTTAGGATATTTGGATGTTTATTTCGCGTGCTTAATGTTATTAATGAAGTGTTATTTCTATTTCTGCGTTTAGCACTAATTTTTAAATATACATATATTCATTGCCTGGTGGTTTGATGATATTATTTAAAACCAACGATCTTGCCAAGGCAGTCCAAAGTTTATTTCTGTAAGCAAGACAACAAAATATTGTAATACATTAAAATAATATACATGTTAATTTGTGAATTTACATGCACAGTTTTTAATAGTATGAATAACAACTAGTGAATATCCAAAATGTAAATAATTACAAGAGCCATACCTGTCAGCAAGACAACAAAATACGACTTGCGCACAGCTTAAATACTGATAATAGGGATTGGGTTTGACTCCGGTCTTGATAGGTCGACTATCTCTGGAATATCCGTACAAAAGTGCTAACTAGTATTAATATATTTTTCCTTATTGTCAAGTGCTTTAGGTATATTTTTTGCTGAATTAGTGAACAACTCACTGGTATTAATAGATGTTTCCTTTTTGACAAATTCTTAGTTGCTTAAGCTTAACCTGCGATCAGTTTTACGTACTGCTCTTTCACCCTGACTGATATTCTGTGTACTAGGGATATGTGTTTTGCTGACCCGAGTACTCTTATATTTATAAATCTTTAATCTCAACCGAAATATGTTTTGTATCGTTCTTGTTAATAAGAATTTGCTTACGAAGTATTTTCTTGTTGTGGGTAAAGACAGGTGTAAGAACATGTACTTATTACTATTGTGTACTTGGTAACCATTTGCTATTCTAATTTGAGTATGGTATATGATAATTATATTTAAAAAAAAGCAATTAATGTAAATATATTAATCTCTGAAGTCAGTATCTTGTTTTAAAATGGATTACATTAACATAATGCATTTTTTCAGATGATTAGTGACGACTGATGCGAATTCTATATGACAAAGGTCAGTATAATTAAAGTAGAAAAATGTAAAATCCACTTTGTTATGCACCATTGGCTGTCCTTTTTCTCAAACATTTTGTACGCGACACCCTCTTAACCCCCCTCCCCCTGTAATAATTTCTGCGGACGCCCATTAACAGAACACCAACTATAAGCATAAAGTGGTTAAACCTTTAATCACAGACATGGAACGGTCAATGCAAACCAGTTTGAGATGAGCCTTACATCACAACTACCCCGGAATAAATAAAAAACAACAAACGCGCTTCATAAATGATCACATTGAAAACATGAATGCCACAACGGGGACGCGTGATTTAAATACTGCAGACATGATTGTAATGCACTTGTTTGGTAAATATCTTAAATTTATTAACACGATTACGTTAGAGGTTTAAAAGTGATAAATACAGATAGAAATATGGTCCATCTATAAAAGATAGTAATGCATCAAGTTGACGAAGGTTTCGGGAAATTGTTAACAAACTATGTTAGAAATATCGTAAATATATTTCATCCATATATCAGGGATTAGCTGCAATAATTACAGCCTCTGAAGACTGCAATATAGCAACATTAAATATATGTTCGCGGATATGTCTACTTCTACTTCGTAACTTCCTACAGTCAATTGCTGACTATGACAGGAAGGCGACTGTCTGGGGACAGTGAGATGTTAAAAGTCACGTGTTAAAAGAATATATATACAGTATGTACATGAAAGTGATGTTAAGTGACATACAAAATAACATAGTGACGAGTGATGTCAAAGATTTTACATTGACAAATGATAAAAGTATAAAAACAAGGTACTAAATATTTATTTCGAGACAGTTGCCAAGCCTGCAGTAAACTGTCTGAGGCTGGTGCTGCTCTTGACGTTGTATGGAAGACCATTCCAATACCTGATTGTCCTTGGGAAAAAAGAGTTTTGATGATATGTAGTTCTAGAGAAGGGTACCAGGAAATTAAGATTTCTTGTTATTGTAAGATGTTGTTGGTCTACATAGATCAGATGATTTTCAATTTCATAGAGTAGTATCAAGGATGCGTTTATTCTTCTTTGTTCTAAAGTTTGCCAATTTAGTATCTTTAACATCTGAGAAACGCTACTGGTGTAATGTTAGTCATTTAACACATAACGGACTGCTGATCTTTGCACTCTCTCTTCTTGATAAGTTAAGTTTTTTTCTGCCATGGATGCCAAATTGAAGAACAATATTCCAGTTGCGGTCTTACATATGTTTTGTATGCTGTTTCTTTTATTTGTTTATTTTGTTTTGACATTTCTCTTGATAAATTTTAGTGAGTTAGTAGCTTTGGATGTTATGTTATTAATATGTGTTTTCAAGTTGAAATCATTGATTATGGCTAGCTCAAGGTATTTTGCTTTGTCTGTTGTTTTTAGTCCTATATTGTGAAGTTTATAAGGGAAATTAATTATCTTTTTTCTTTTTAGTTATTCTTATCACTTCACACTTATCAGGATTAAATTGCATGAACCAGTTTTCTTCCCAATTTTCTAATTTGTGTAGGTCATTTTGAAGAGTGTTACAGTCATTTTCTTTATTTATGGTGAGGTAGACCACCGTATCATCTGCAAAGAGTCGCGCCCTACTTTTTAATGAATCTGGAAGGTCGTTGATGTAGGCTAGAAATAAACAGGGCCCCAGTACAGACCATTGGGGTACCCCTGACATTACCGGGGCTGAGTTTGATTTATGATCTTCAACAACTACGGGTTGTGTTCTATTTTTTAAGAAAGAAGAAATCCAGGAAGTAGTATTGATATTAACACCAAGTTTGAGAAGTTTGTATACTAGGAGGTATATGTACAAGCATACGTAATAATATGTAAAATTTATTTGAAGCACTATAAACGAATTCTAAACAATATGAGAGCGTCGCGCGAAAATTGCGCATCAATATACCGTGTGTCATAAATAGCCCCCGCTCTTCGTATGAGCGAGGTTACTGATAAACAAATTATGCTCATTCTCTATTAAAAAACGGGATTTCCCCCAAACGACGATATTGCCTTGCCCATATCGATGTTGCATTTATTTGACGCATTTGATCAAGTGGCTTTTCAATAATGTGAACACATTGGCGAACAACAAATATACTCTGCCACTGAAGCATTGAAACGTTTTTTTTCGATATTTGAGTTGTTATACCAGATAATTTGTGTTTGTTATAAAAACGTTTTGGTTTCGATTAGGCCACAACAAATTGATGATTTGTTCTACGGATTTTTGCTTCTCAAAAATAGAGCGAGCGAGCGAAATAAAATAAATTTATTTTTATTCCATTTTTTGTTAAATCACAGGCGAGCGAAAAGCGAAAAATAAAAAATACATATATTGTGTATGTAAATTGATATATTGTGCCAAATGAATGCATGATAACTGCATAATACCAGTACAAGATCATTTAGAAGTAATAATTGAGTTTAAGCCCTCATCAAATGTTCGTAAAATAAATTTAAAAAAGTCTCTACTGGCTTACTCACACCAGGTAGTGATTACTTAAATCACATGTACATGTAGTTTTCATAATCAAAGTTATATAAGAAGCTCAGTTTTCTGTCAATGATGGTTAAATAACATGACACAATAAATAATACAATATATATCAAGCATAAGCAGTGATTTTTCTTCGCGTCATATATTACAGCCTGTGCCTTTTTGATTGGGGATAACGTGCGATAAACCATGGAATTGGAAATATTTAATCATTATTATTATGATTATAGATAACAGTATGCCAATTGTTAATAAGTGCATGTTTAACTGCTTTCTAAAATGTATATTATAAAAAAGATAGGGCATTAAACTGATGTATGATAAACTCAATAAACCAATTGAGTTTATTTAAAAAAATGACATATTGTTTGGAAATTTTGGCGAGACTTTTAAAAGAAAAAAGGTTACTTTTGGGGAAACAGCTTTTTTACAATTTTCAATTTGGCCACAGCCTATAAGATTCTGTAATTTTGGGGCAAAAAACACTGATACGAAATATCTCGAATTTGTATTAGTTCTAAATATCATAGCTTATGGAATTATAGAATACTCGATGAATTACTTTTGTTATTTTAGCACTGTTAAAATTAGAAATGAGAAGTTTAAGTTTTGTAAAGTAAAACCGTCGAACAACTTATCAATTTGTTGTGGCCTTATATCAAAAACAAATTGGTACAATTGATTGTTATGTACTTTGAAGCTATACTCATTTTTGTTTGTGTTTGTTGCTTTTTTGTGCTTTGTCTAGTGCGTTTGTTATATGTCAGATTATATGACAGTTGGTTTCTTGCCATAAAAAGTAATTCATACTGCTGCTTAAGTTTTCGTTCATTGACGTTTGAATTTTCGAACCCATGGCAGAAAGAAAACTTAACGTTGTAGCATCATGAGTTTGAGATGTTTCCGCGTAATTGCGTCCTCCACGTCACGTCTTATTCACAGAAAGCAGACTGAATATGAAACGGCCTGTAGCAATACAGAATTATGATAAATGACTGTTGTGTCAATTTGTTTTGACATGCAAAACATTATATATGATAAAGCCCTTATTGTCATGAAATGTAAACAAGATATTACATTTAGGTAAGGAATCGAAATAAATTGAAATTTATTGATCCATTCACGGTGAATTTAGTGCATATTAAAAGAAAACTTGTGGCACTGAATTCTCTGCATTGATAATTTCATTCATGTGAACGATATGCAATTTATATAGAACTATGATTGCTATTCCAGATTTCGCAAAATGTTATGTATTCATGTATTATATACAAGTGTCTAACTGTTTGTGTTACAGACGCGATTGCAAAGCATACTTGGCGTTTAATTTAGTGAAATCATTATACCATATACAGGTAAAGGCACAAAACTTACATTTTACACATTACAACTTTCCTATCATGTAAGTGCTCGAATGCTGATGTTTTGTTCAGAATTCCATCAAATGTTTACTGCATTAACTGAGACTGTTTAACGTTCTCCATTTCTTTGCATTTCTTGCTATGTGTTATTGATGTTTGTGGACCACTACCAGTCAAAGGTATAAGGTGTGTTGTTGAACTGCTTCATTCTGTCGATTGGTTCACGGATTTAATTTCAAATGTTGTGCGAAATTTCGGCTACGGACAAGATGGCCAAAGAATGATAAGAGAAGCTACAGATATTTTTTTGCTCTCATTCAATAATTAATGAAATTATCCTTTTTAACACATTTATTAAAATTACATCTTTTTTCTTAAACAGTATTTTCAACCATAGAGAATGATTAATAGCCTTCGAAATTGAAACTAGACACCGTTTCTGTTGGACTTAAAAAATATAAGCATGAGTGGATTTCGCAACTGTTGAAAGTATCTATTGAATCCCCATTTCTCTTCTTCCACAAAAAAATAACTGCATCAATTGCATAGATCTACTTAAAGGGACTGAAAACCACGACGACGAAGAAAATAAAAGTTGTAAAATACCGTATTTTTTACAATTATTAGTTTATATTGATTAAAATATCACGACTGGTATATTACATTACTTGAAAAAGGTTGTTAAGTTTTCATATTTTCAGTATATTTGGTAATAGATTTTACTGGTTATGTCTACCAGGTAACTACATGTTAACTATAAATAACGCCAGTAGATTGATCATCATCGTCACGTGGTAAACCAAGGAATGCATATTTTGCATGCGTAGTGAATTGTATATATATTATATATAAAATGATCAATCTACTTGCGGTATTTATAGTGTGTATATCGTTATGTCACCTATTTTCGTGATGTACTTTCGATTTCACATCGCGAAATGTTATTATCGAATAAACTGAAAATATGAACTTTTTCAAGTAATGTAATATATCAGTCGTGATATTTTTATCAATATAAACTAATAATTTAAAAAAAAACACGTTATTTTAGAACTTTTCTTTTTTCGTCATTTGTGGTTGTCATCCCCTTTAATATAAGCAACATATTTCCATATGAATAATTATACCTGACCAACAGGATTCGAAAAGTACTTAAAGGGGCCTTTTCACGCTTTGGTAAATTGACCAAATTGCAAAAAAATGTTTCAGATTCGCAAATTTTCCTTGAAGTTATGATATTTGTGAGAAAATAGTAATGATGAACATTTACCATGCTCTAAAATATCCATTATGTGCATCTTTTGACGATTTAAAAACCTGAAAATTATAAAGCCTTGCAACGCGAAACGATTGAATAATTTGGAGAATTCTGTTGTTGTCGTTGTATTTTTTGATACTACGAGGATTGCATATATACAGTAAAAAATACATCGTAAATGTTTTGTGAGCGGATGGTCTAGTGGATAGAGCGGTTGACTTTTGCTCCTTGGCTCCTGGGGTCAGTGGTTCGAGTCCCGTTGAGGGTTGCTTTTTTGAAATTCTTTAATTGTATTTTTGTTTTTACTGGAAATTTTTAAACCCAATGTTAACATTTATCAATATAAAGCATTTAATGACAAACTTCGATACATGCCAAAATCTGTGAAAAGGCCCCTTTAATTATATATCGTGCGCATTATACGCATACTTTGCTTAAAAATAACACGAAGACGTAATACGGAAGACATTAAAAGGACCGCCAACCAGATTGACGAAAACAAAAATAATAATCGGTAATAAAATTTCGAAATTTGAAATCGAAAGTACATCGCGAAAATAGGTGACATAACGATATACACACTACATATAACGCAAGCAGATTGATCATTTTATATATAAAATATATACAATTCACTACACATGCACAATTTGCATTCCTTGGTTAACAACGTGACTATGAAGATCAATCTACTTGCGTTATTTATAGTTAACTGGTAGTTACCTGGTACACATACCCAGTAAATTTTATTACAGAATATACTGAAAAATTTGAAAACTTAACAATTTTTCAAGAAATGTAATATACCAGTCGTGATATTTTAATCAATATGAACTTATAATTGTAAAAAATACGGTATTTGACAACTTTTCTTTTTTTGTCAGTCTGGTTGACAGTCCCTTTTAATAAACCCTTTTTTATTTGCAACTATTAAGTTTTAAAATGTATCAGCTCAGTCATCGTAAAGAAGCCAGCCTGTCAGCATGGTATGCGAGTGTCCATGGACATCGGTGCTTATCCCAAATGATGTAGTTCTAACCCAAACATCGGTGCCTTTTTGCAGATGAAACACCCATACCTTTGTAGCCGACGCGTATGTCGACGAACTCGAATCAACTATCACGTCACCCAGTTTAATTCCGTTTGATACCACCTCCAAATACCGATCGGCTACACTTGTATTAGCTCCTGCATTATACACCAGCGACATTACGTAATGCCCGGAAACAGGAACGCGAAATACTCCTGAATTAGGGTTGTATGCATTGCCGACATTGGAAAAGACCTCGTCGTACAGTATCGTTTGGTGTACGCCTAAATTGTCCACATGATGTGCAGATTGCCCGGCACAAAAAGCAATTCGTTCTGGTATTTGACCTAAAGATCATGAATGACATATTAATAGCATTAAAGATGTATTACAAACCATACAATTTAATAATAATGGATATATATATATATATATATATATATATATATATATATATATATATATATATATATATATATATATATATATATATATATATATATATGAATGCCATGAAGACACCTTTAGAGTTCAAAGTGTTCGTTTACAAAATATTGTCTTCAATTAAACTTTCTCAAGGAAAACATAACTACGCAATTCAGGAATCGACAAGCGAACGATAACTTACATTTCTGTATCTTTGGAGAAGGCATTTCGATTGCAGTAATTATTGCGGATGTATTCGGCCATACTTTTGATGTAGAATCTGATTGTTCGTGGGTGGTAGATTCATGATGAAGGTTCTCATGGACGATTTTGCCATTATTTTGCTGCACCAGCGCTCTGACCAGTCTGTCCAAGTTCACAATATCGACACCATCCTCTTCGCCATCTTCTAGAAGTTGTTCGATCCGTTCAAGCTTTCTGTTTCTGTCTTCTAAATGTTCGATACGGTTTTCAATGGAAACCATTTTTTTCAATGAGCGTTTTTAACATGCGCGCCTCAATCTCTTGGCCTTATGTTAAAATCGGTTGTATGAGCAAAAACAGACCGACGAAAGCTAAAACGACGAACCGGGTACTTCAGTATAATCATACACGTGTGACCAGTCTAGAAGGCAGTGGCATTGAGACAAACAAAGATTATATTTTAAAGATCGTTCATACGCGGATGTGAGACGGTTGAAAGCGATGAGTGCCACCTCCGTCCTTTTGTAAAAAAACGTTTATATTTAACTGAGCATTTTTCCCGGGTATTCATCATCTCATAAAGTAAACGAGCGAGTATATTTGCAGTGTGAACATAGGGCAAGCAGCACAAGTTTAAGTGATATACATGCAATTTTAATGTTATAACACAAACACACAAACACTGAACAAGGTTCAGAAGTTTTAAAAATAAGTAAATAAATATAGAATATAATATATATAAGATGCATATTAAATATAAAATTAAAGACTAATTCAAGTCTTCTTGTAAATGAACTTAATAACTTCATATTAATAGTTCTACGTAAAAAGTTACCGACAACTGAACTCATGAAACACACAATTGTGTAAATTGGTAGTATGAGCACATTTTGCACAGAATATTGTAGATTGCGTAGGTTATATATGTCGATGTACTTGAGTGACATTTTTTACTTCCTGTCTCGAGTTATGTTGCTTATTTCCTTGAATACGAAAACTATTTGCAATTTTAAAAAGCTCTTTTTTCTGTGATTTTCTGGCTGCAGTTATTCTGAACTATTTCCAGTATAATTATTGTTTGTTATCAATCTGTTTAAAAAAATAAATAAGATTATGTACATTTTTTTTAAATGCATTTAAACAGCTGCTTTTCCAACAATTGTACTACGTGATGACAATTGTTAAGCGCTGCAGCTTATTTAAACGCCACTACATCATCGGTTATAATATGGATACAAATAAGCGGAAATGATATTTTGCAACTACTGACATGTTCCCCCTCTTACTTTTCAAAATTTTGCATCCGCGCCCGCTCTACCAACACGCACGTCTTGGTTGGTTTCAGAACACGCCAGTTTATATTTCAATCACGAAATCGCCGTGAGGTCGACTAAATTAAAACCGCGAGCAATGTAACATATTTACTTGATGTACATGTAAAACATAACGGACCACTAACTGCGTTTTGTCCCGAGTTAATTATTGAACAATCTTGTTTGAGTTTGAGGATTATAAGGAATACCAACTCCTATGTTAATATTCAAGAAGATACTTTCGCATGTTATTATATTGAACATGTAAGATTTGAGTAGAAAGCGCATGTTAAAATCGTTATATCAGATAGGCGTAACCACATGTTGCTGATTTGAATTCGCCGAATTAACTTGCGAGGTTTGAACTTCACAAAAGCATACAACACACATATGTATGAATAATCCGAACAAAGAGTTCATATGAAGATCATAATAAGGCAGACAGTGTATGACTTAATATTTATCATCATTTCAAACATTTTTACAAACACGAAATGTTAGTGGCAATAATATTAATATATTTTTTCAAAGAAAGCTCTTAAATAATATTTAGCGTTGCATTAAAACAAATAGATTGAGATGCACTTCATGATTGACCATCGTGTTGATTGTAATACTTGTTATGATATGTGCAATATGTTTAATGTCTTATTAGAGTTCATTAGAAGATCCCTCAACTTTTGATCCGTATGTGTGGGCATTCACAATTTACGGATTCACCCACACGGCACTTTATACGCGTTATTATTCGCATAATTTTTAGATTGTATGTATATGTCCAATAGTTCAAGTTGTAAAAGACTTATGGTAACAATCAAACCATTTTCTAAATTAAATTATGCAAGGTGATTTTGTTTTAAAGTTTCCGCAAAAATGAAATAGACAAAATCAATTAAAAGTAGAATCGTGGTAGGGTATATTTGTACTAAATACATTTAATTATGAATGTTTATATGCATTTTCGCAAGCGCTCATCAGTACCGAGTGAATTCTGACATAGAAATACAGAAATTGAACGATCCCTAAATCTTCACTTTTCATACTCGATTTATGACCTTACAGTAATGACCTTACAGTAATGACGTTACAGTACTAACCTTACAGTACTGACCTTACAGTAATGACCTTACAGTTATGACCTTCCAAGTATGACCTTACTGTAATGACCTTGCAGTAATTTAACGAGATATTATATTATCTGTTTCCGATTCCTGAACACATAACAACATACATACAGTATACACATATCCGTTACAACAAAATATAACTTTAGATATTTAGAAATGTATTCTCTTCGGAAATGAGCATTATACCAACCAGGAGTAATTTTTATGAACTTCAAATATAGGGTCATTTCACAAGAATCATTTGGATAAATAACAAAATGATTGAACAACAATTATACTATACAAGCATTTTATATTGTATATTTAACATCGTGTCAGATTAATATTAATAATTGGTGATTTAAAACTGTCAGATTATTTTTTTGCACTGTAGTGCAATCAGTGCAAATTTATGAAACAATTCAATACATTTCAAGGAACAGCTAGGTGGCATTAACGCTCAGCACATGAAAATGCATGTGGCACTTTTCACAAGCATGTGTTTTCCCAAAATTCAGGAAGAATATTAAACAATCATTAGGCTACAACCACCAACACACGACGCTCATTTTAAAGGCGCTGTTTATGAAATATTCTGATTACGTCATAGTACAAACACTAATGATACCAACCTTGGTGTATTTTTTATCTATTGCCTTAAAGATTGAAAGAAAAAGAAAAAATGTTGCTTTCGGTGAATTATCGAAAATTTATTTCAAGCGCGATAATACAAAATCTTTCATTTAACTAGTGACAGTGGTACTTGTGGAAATATTTTTTTCTATAACCAAACGTGGAATGCATGCACTGAAATCACCTTTCGCCGATAAACATTACTACTGGAGGTAAATTGGGAGGTACATGTATATTGAATTACTTGGCCGTAAAGCGCTTAAATGGACTTTTTCACAGTTCGTCAAAATGACAATGTTCGTAGCAAATGTCATAGATTTACAAACGAATGTATGCCTAAAATTCAAACAAGAAAATAAGACTCATAACTTAGACAAATGCTACAAATATGTTTTCATTTATTAACAACCTTCAATCGCAATCGGATGAATAATATATAGTCCAACTGAAATATTGAACTAAAAAATGTTTAACCTTTTCAACTACCTTCTTATTTCAAAAGCCTGCGTTATTTAGTCATAGGGATGCTTCTGCAGACCCCGGCTATGAACCGAAGGGCAGGTACATTATTCCTTTTGCTATAATTATTAATATTTAAAACATTAAACAAATGCATTAAGTTGATTTAATAATAATTTTCATTTGTAAACGAGCCCTTTCAATGGCTGAACACATTCACAAGTTCTCAGTTTATGTAAACGAAGAATCCGACTGTGCATCATTGTTTTTTTTATCCCACAGCTAAAGAATTTTATAGAAATTATAACGACCCGTTGTATATACTTTAGGTTTATACGACACCTGCCACTTTACAATACCTGCTAATACACGTACATATGGACTTCTTTTTGCCTGTCACTGCGCGTTTATTAGTTCTTAAATTTTGATATAGACATGAATTGAATGTTTACTCCAAATATCAATACACGGTATATAAATTAAAAATGTAAGTTATAAATCCAATACAGCGTTTCTGTAAAATTCGTTAAGCTGATTTTAAAAGTGAAAACAACATTGGATCCCGCCTGGTAACCAGACACTCGATGATGAGTTTGCTCACTTGCGATATTGTTGGAAAATACTTTATTTTATTACACAGCTAACGAAATCGCTTGATTGCGTAATTTCAGGTCATACACGTTAATGTCTGAATTTGGAACGCAGCCGTTTTAATTATAACGTGTGTGTGTATTAACGATGAATTATTATAATACAGTCTGAATAACAGTGTTTGACTATAATACGCAAATGAAACCGGTCAGAATGCATTCTCGCTATATTCAAAATGTCGAATGTACTCGAATAACGTGATGTTTTGTTTAACAATTGACGAATTTAGATAAGCGTCAGTGAATTGTTCTTTAACTTTTAGAAGGAAATCGATGTTTAAATGAAATGGTAATAAGTGGTAATAAGTCGTTTTTCTCGGTCGTTCAAAGAAGGTCTAATCACTAAGAATAGCCTGGTTACACCGAGTGCTTTACAATGGAAAATATTGATGGTGATACAGAATAAAGAAATGTATATTTTATGCTGTGTGCAGAATTCTTACACGTCAAGGAAGCAAACAAAACTAAACTAAACACAGCTTTGGTGAGTAAAACAAGAACCAGTAGAGATGTTTTACTTTTTTATGCAAGGAGTTGTTTCTAAAGTAAAATGAAAAATATCGGCGGGGAGAAATACTGAATAATACTTGACGGAGGGCACACATCTTGTAAGTTCAAAATGAGAGCCGTTTTTGTTTTTGTTATTTGGTATTGTGCAGTGGTTTTCTACTTGAATATGAAAAATTCGGAATGCTGACTTAATTTGAATCGATGCAAATCACGATTGCTTCGAATTGCTACTGCTTGATTAATGATAAATGGACGCACATTGATATCAAAATATAGATCGATAATGTCATCGAAAAAATATTAGCCACCAAGACCAAGATAAATGACGCATTAATATATGCTTCGTCGTTAATCATATTCATTCTAAGTAACAGCGAGGGATATGGTACCAATAATATCGTTCAATCTTGATAAAACACAACTACCTGATGCCAGCAGGAAACAACGTGTGTCAAAATCTGTCGATATTAGCACGCAATTAATTTGACGTTGATTATACACAACCCTTCATGATTTTGATTTTTGCGCAGCAAAGTGATACAAACGGATATCTTTTAAATAAATTTTAAGAAACGAAGTTAGATAATTCTTAAAATCTATATGTACAGACATGAAACATCCTTTTAGGACTCAAACAATTATGACTATTGTACTTACGTCATGTCCTGATCGGACCGTTGTATCCTGTGTTTTATTGCAATAACTATTTTATTTCTTGTTTTTGTTAGCTGCTTTGTTTCACAACATTTGTTTGTGTGTTTAATATACCTCTAAACCTAAATATGTAAAATGTTTATGAACTTCTGTTTTCGAATACTTTATTTCATCACAACTCACAGATATAGCAAACTATGTAGTTAACTGACATATAATCATAATATTGAACGTATGCGGAGCCCTTAAAATACACGCATCAGTTAGCTTGCAAGAATTAAAATAACAGGACAATTCAAATAAATTGGGCATCATTATTAACTTTAAGGTCATCATTAATATGTGTTTGCGTATGTTAATTTTTAATCGGCATGATCAGTAAGTGTTACTCCATTCAAGAACTATGTGTGGCATCTTCCTTCGAGTAAGAACATGGAATAAAGTAGGTCTTATAACTTTAAAATAATGTTTATACACAAACTTGATTACAGTTTTTTTTTATATAAAGTTTGAGTTGTTGTATGTTGAAAGTTAGAATGTCTTTGATATAAAACATTTGAAGTCGTCGTAAAACTAAGTGTTTGATTGCTTTTAAAATGGACGTCTTAAAGTAACATTACTACTCAAAATCAACGAAAATTTCGTACAATATTTTGTAAAATAAAGCTAAACAATTCATTGTTCCTTATGGCCATTGTCGAAATTTCAACGTCAGATGTGGTCTGGTTAAATAGATGTTTGTGGATACAAAATGCTCGTTTTTATTATGGTTTTAACATGGTACCATTTTAGTGTTCTTGTGTCGTATCAATAGACATATTCGCAGGAAATTAACATGAAATTTATTGTGGTCACAAATAAATGAAAAGAGCATTTTGTATCTACAAAAATCTTTGTGATCATACCACATCTAGCGTTGAAATTGTGGCTATTGCTATAAGGAACACTGATTGTTTAGGTGTTAACTTTATTTTACGAAATACTTTACGAAATTTTCGTTGATTTTGAGCGTTATAGAGACTTTAACATGTTTGGGCATTTTTGACGAATGTCTGAACACGTGAATGCCTTAAATAGCTAAATTAAAACTCCCATTATAATAACAAGAATATAATTTAAGAAAGCCGAAAGCAACATAATAAGGTTGGTTTGTTTTGATGCACGAACTAATGTAATTTAGAGTTTTTCGACTTGAATATTTAGCAATCCGGACTGTATTCGTGATTGCATTTGATTTTTTGATTAACTTATCAACGCAGTTTAATAAAATGTAACGAACACAACAGAAGCATTCCAAATTATCCAATTGTTTTGTGTTTATAGCGTAAACGTCATTAAAAGTGATGAATATTCATAAACGAAACTAACCTAAAGTATGAGTTTATAATTAAAAACCACCTTTTAAAGTCGTCTTGCCACATATGCTTTCCCAAAGTTGTTTCCTTTTGGAAACCTCTTACAATTTCATTTTGTATTTTATTAATGTATAAATGATTTTGATTTATTGAAAACGTTCGTGTATCTGTTGTTGACTTAAATTGTGTATGCCCGAAAGTTACATGCTTTGTGTTACAAATAAAAAAAAATCGGTAATATGATCAAGTATATTCTAATGTCAAATGCTTAAACGTGAGTAAATTTTTTTTCCGCTGCAATCGTGTTAAATTCCGATGAATGAAGCACAGCAATCTCTGCTTGATTACAGTGAAAGGTATTGGCTGTTAATCGGAGTGCATCAAATCAGGTTTCGCTACAATATTTGCTATTTCCTGATAAGAATCAATGCGTTTATATTTTTCAGTATTGTTTGAAATAACAAGTAACAATTACATGCAATTGGCATAATTGTGTTTTCCAAGACAAAAGCTACATATGATAAAGAGAGTGTAACATTAGACAGCGTAAAGAAGCCATCCTGTCAGCATTGAATGCAGATGCCCATGGATATCATTGCCATCACCATACGACGTTGTTCTAACAAACACTTCTGAGCCTCTTTCAAGAAAGAAGACCCATACTTTTGTCGCCGACGCATATCTTGAAGAACTCGAATCTAATAAGACGTCCCCCAGAGCAACTCCGTTTGACACCACCTCTAAATAACGTTGGAAACTCGGGGTTTGAAGACCTGCATTGAACACCAGCGACATCACGTAATGTCCTGACACGGGCACGCTGAAAAGTCCTGTTTTACCGTTATAAGCATTGCCAACATTTGCGATGATTTCATCGAATATTATCGTCCGATGTATGCCTAAATTGTCCGTGTGGTTTGACATTCCGGCGCAAAAAGCGACTCGTCCTGGCAATTGACCTGAGTGATAATAAAACAAATAGCACCTTTAAATTAGTTTGTATAACCGACGCAACATTGTATGATATGATAAAATACCATGTTGTTTTAGTGTTTTTAAAGAAACAAATAAATACGCACTAAGAAATACAATGCACGTTAGGGTTTGAAATATAGCATAGTTACGTTTAACTATTTGTAAAGTTGGCATTTCGCCTGGTTCCATCCGTCCTGATAAATTGGTCGTCGCTTTCAGTTTAAAAGTAGATCGTCCGCTTTCCGTATTCGATTCCTGGGGCATATTATCATGAACAGTTGAGTCACCATTTTGTTGCATCAGCGCCTTGACCATCTTAGCCAAGTGCTTAACCATGGCCACAATATCGAAACCATCCTCTTCGCCACCGAATAGTTTTTCTATTTGTTCAAGTCTTTTATTTCTGTCTTCCAAAATTTCGATACGTTTTTCCAGTAACGCCATTTTATGAAAGAGTCTATTAACAACATCCATTTCGATCTCTTGTCCTGACGTTATAAGAACGAGCAGAAAAAGACAAAAACCAGAGGAAGCGACGGTCTTCATTTCAATTAAAGAAAAGTGTGACACAGCTAGCACACTGGAGTCAAAATGGTACTGAAACTAAGGCATATTTTACAAGACCCACAGAGGCGGTTTTAGAAAGATATGAATGGCGTACGCCCCCTCCGTAATATTGTCATATATTTATATTAAATATATATATATATATATTTCATTTACAATGTGAAGGTTTATGTTATTCAACATGGAAAAAATAACATTTAATGTCAACAACCCATCTATTCATACTTCAGAAAATACATGAAAGTAAACTATACAAATCAAAATCAAATGAATGATGCATAGCTAAAATTATGAAGTGGTATTCAACGGTTGTGATGAATGAATTTCATAATCGCATATGCATTACGAGGCCTAAGCAGAAACCGACAGATTCAATACTAGAATCTTTGCTACGTGAATGTGTTCGCAAGAATGTCATGTTTCATGCAATTGCCTGGAACCCTGTAAGAACGTATTATTTATCTGTTGTCAAGCTGTCAATTTTTAATTACTACTAAATGCGTTCAATAGTCTGTAACTGATGAAAGTGTTATGTTATTTGAAAAATGCATAAGATCGTACGTAGTCGTTTGTTTTTAATTATATGGAATACACAATATGATAACGTTTTTTTCCAATTCTTGTTTTAATAAAGTAAGAGCACAACATAGACCGGATTATTAGTTACAAAAAAGCGTCAGTTGTGGAATGCAGTATTAAGAAAGTTCCAACCATTACTTCTCAAAACTCTTCAGCAGCCGCCCCTGGTTAATCGACAAATATCGCACGTTTTGTTAATTGTCATTTCACGTCCGTTTTGATCGCACCATGATCACGAATTGACGCATTCGACTATCAGCAAGAATTTGGACAGTCGTGTTTACTATCTATAGAATAAAGGTCAATATACATCGGGCTTATTTTATTTGGCACACATAACATGACAACCTTTGTATGTCTAAATATATAATTGTACGAGGGAATGGAAAATGATCAAGACGAAAATCCTTTTATGCACTTGTTAAACATTTAAATGTTTCAATAAGTGAGTCGGAAATGCATTTAGCACGAACAATGTCTTCACTATGTAAATCATACCATATTTATAAGTTACAAACCGATATTGTTCACTATTTGAAATAGTTATTTTAATCAGATTATGCACATGCATATTGTTCATGTGAGTAAATTATGTGTGAAATATTTGAATCGAGATATGCTAAACAGATTTCATTTCAACGCATTTTATTCCATTTTATTTTCTTAAATAAAAGCATAAAGGCCTCCTCACACATAGGCGAAAGTCTCCCGACGTCAGCTTGCGTGTACTGGCGAATAAGACTTAAGACAAAATTCGTTCTCATAAGTATATGTACGTTGCACATCGAACGTGGTGTTCGTATGGATGCGTTTGTGAGCTTTTGCGTCCGTTGCGATTAGTTGTTCGTCGGAAAATTTTAAACATGTTGAAAAATTGTTGGCGAATAAAAGTTTCGTCTATCGTTCGTTAAAATTCGTTTCAATACGTTAGCCGATCGGAAAGTCTTCGCATAGCGTTCGTCAACTGGCGTAAGAGGTCGCAGCTCTCAACTAATTTGCATATCGTGATGACTTGATTTGCATATCAAGCGAAAGAGGACGATCCGAAAACGAGTCTGTGTGATAGCTTGCGAACTTTTGCGAACTATAGCGATGATTTGCGTATTGTAGCGAATTGAATCCGATGCATTTAAGCGATTTATAACGACAAGTTAACGTTCAGAAAACGACCGGTATACGCTCGTATACGAATCAATCCGAAGGGTAACTACGATAAGCGAATCTAATCTATGCGTATCCATCTGAATAAAAGTGCTCCTAATTGTTTGAATAGTTTGTGCAGACAAATGCCTATATTTCATATATATAATGTTGAAGGTAGCGTTATTTCTTTGTCACAATGGAAGATATTCAACGCCTGAAACTGCAGTATGTTGCTGCTATGGTCAATCAAGAAGTAGTCCAGCAGCAACTCAACATGCACCGGTTTCTCAGAGGCCGACTAAGGTGGAGAAGAGGAGCCAGAACACGCAGTATCTGGGGAAGACCATGGCTGCATTCCGGGAGACGGCGCTTATTTGGCATTTATGATCAGCTTATGGTTGAGCTCAGAAGAGAAGATCCTGGAACATTTAAGAAATTCCTCCGCATGCCTTCTGAAATGTACGATGAAACTTTGGGAAGAGTTTGTCATCGCCACGTGAAGGAACACACTCGGTACAGGGAGCCCTTGGATCCAGGGCTAAAGTTAGCTTTCACACTACGTCACCTGGTTTCTGGTGTCAAGTACTCAGACATGCAGTATTCATGGCGGGTCGCTGAGAATACCCTCTCTGTAGTGGTCAGAGACGTGTGTCGTGCTATATGTGAAGAATATGTTGATGAGGTTATGACAGCCCCTCCACACCTGAAGAATGGAAACAACTGGCTGATGGTTTCCTCAAGAATTGGAACTTTCCAAATTGCGATGCTGCTATTGATGGCAAGCGCATAGCTATCAGAAAGCCTGCCAGCTCTGGTTCCTTATATTATAATTATAAGGGATTCTTCAGCATCATCTTACTGGCCATTGTCGACTCAAACTACAAGGTCGTATAGTGTGATCTGGGTGGTGAGTATTAGTCTACATAAATGTAACTGCATTATTTTGTAATTACATAAATTATATACATTTAGTGCTGTTTTTAATGTACAGTTGTATACTGACAATTTCTTATCCTTTTGTATTTTCAGAATACGGTTCAAGTGGAGATGCCAAGATTTAGAATGAATCAGAATTCCTGGAGATGGTGCAGGATGGTTCCATTGGATTTCCAGACCCACAGCCCTTTCCAAATGACACCGTCGACATGCCCTATTTCTTGGTTGGAGATGACGCTTTCAGCCTTAGCGAGAACATGCAGAAACCCCATGGACATAGAGTCCTAACAAGAGACGAAAGCATCCTGAACTAACGGTTATCCAGGGCTAGGAGAGTATCAGATAATGCATTTGGGATTTTGACAACCGATTCCAGGTACAATAAATTCCACTATTAAGACCAGGCAAAATATTGGTCTCAATAGCGAAGTGGTCTTACACGGATGGAATACTTGGTATTTTCTCCTCGGCATTACCGGGTTTTTCATTAGACTGCATCTGTGGTTGCTTAAGTTCCCGTGGCTCTACAGCAACAGCCTTCCTCGCTCTAGATGCTCTTCCTCTCCCTCTTCCCTTAGGCGGCATACTTTTGACAAAATCAGTAGTCACAGCAATACTGTAAGATCGGAAAAAAAATTCTATATCAAAAGGCCCGGATGCAGAAACACCGTTCCGGAAATATTCGGCGGTATGCGCAACTATGCGCAAGATTGCGCTTACATTCGTATCTTAATGCTCTTAATAGCTCCTAATCGCTAAACGAAAGAACGAATATTATTTGCGCGACCGAACGCTTTCTAGCGAATTGCAGTAACTGTTCGTCACACTTCGTAAATCATTCGCACCAAATAGTTCCTCTACATTCACCTTTCGTTATAATATTACACAATGCAACACATTTTCAAAAAAATTCGGCAAGAATTGTCTAGCGTTTATAAATTTTCCCTTTTCGCCAGACTTCGTCATATGGATTCGTCTATGTGTGACGAGGCTTTAAAACGTAACTAATGGTTTCACTGAAATAACGCAATTCACGGAAGTATTTTACGAATTTGTGTATGATTAATGAAGAACCATTATTTAATAAATCATCATTAAAAAGTTGAAATGTTTAGGTAAAGTGATCAATGTATGCATTCATACATTTTTCAGATTTTCTATTTAACGTCTCACTTCGTCAAATGCAAGCGCAAATGAACTCGGTGGTTGCGTAGTGTTCATTGTAACTGGAACACTGGTATTTCCTTTGGCGACATCCTTTGAACTAAGCGGTTTTGAGATCATTAGAAGTCGTATCAGCTTTGATCCTTCTACGTGTGTATTCCCAGGTCCCGTTTTCAGCTTAAAAAGGATTAAAAAGTCAACCGTCGCAACACGATTACATGAAAATCTCATGTCATTTCTTACATTTAATATAACGCACAATATCGTATTGCTAATTTCTCCATAGAATGAAATATTTTTTTAAGAGAAATCACCGAAATTTTACCATCAGTCTAGTTTCGAGCTTACATTAGGGCATTAATAGTGGAGTTACATTTAATCGAATCACGTGGTCATTTTGTGAATATAGCGCTCTTTACGTTGCGTTCTATTGTAACGAAACGTTTTATGCTCATAAATAGAATAAGTAAAAATGATAAACACGGTTGATTAGGAAATCGATTGCAAATCATGTACGTAAACGTAAATAGTAACAGCAATATTTTATTTGAATATTCAAATGCTGTACTAGTATATATGACGCGCCAATCACGACCAGGCTGACACAATCGTGTGATGTTGATAATCAATCTTCGTATATTGATTGTACTAAATGATGCATTGAATAGGTTGCAAATATTAAACCATTGTTAAACGAATATGGATTTTCCATTTTGTTTTAAACTGCAAATATAAGAAGTAGAAATTCTTTTGTGTGTGAATTAAAATGTAGACATTTTGACACCTTTAAGCAGGAATGATTTGGTAATATGAATTGACGTTCTATTCTATAAACTTATAGAATTTTAAAATCTGCTTTTTGATATGAATATTTCTCTGACTATTGCCCAAATGTCATCGTGTATACGTTGTAAAATTAAGGTATTCTGCAATATTCCTTGTGAAACAATATCCATCGTGAAAAACGTTATTTTATTTGCTGTAATAAAACGGGCATAGAGGATAATTCCAAATAATTTGTGTTTGTCCATGCTATCGTTCACTACGTCAGAATTACATTAAACGTATTTATAACATGAATCCATACGTTATCAAGTTCTATAGTTTATTAACATCAACATTTTTATAGGAAATTGTTAATGTATGTAAATATACAAAAGAAGCCGACACTAAACGAAATTTTATTATTAATACCATTAATTTACTTATTAATTTTCTCTACATACCATGAATTAAGTCTATATATCACTTCTCAGTCATAGATATCATGCGAATTAATTTATTTCTTAGTGTTGTATTTGTGTTGAAATAACATCATATATATATGATGTCAATTCAACTTAATAGTTTATCCTTATTGCCTTTAAAAATAGTATGTTTCTTCGTTACAAAATGGTTGTTTTTCTCTTATTTATTCTTTTTGAAATCTCATTGAATGGACACACACGAACACACATATATACATATATAATATTTCATTATTGATTCGTATTTAATTTTTATATTCTGACACGTGCAAGTGTTTTATTTATAATTGTATGCATTACAGACGATGAACCTCTGTATAAGTCTACATAAACTTGTCTGTACTGTATATAATAATTTTGAAATAAACTTGAAAGTCAAAATTTCAAAAGTCAGTCCCTTGTCGCTTTTTGTCAGGTGATTGTATTTTTTTCGAAAAGAAGTCGCATTATTTATGATAGATGGGCTAATTTTGGTATCAAAATCTTGATCGATAATGGCAATATAAACATTATAAGCCACCCAGACCAAGATAAATAACACATTAAGATATGGTTCGTCGTAAATCACTTCGACTTTAAGTAACAGCGAGGGATTGGATGAACCAACGATACTGTGCAATCCTGATCAATTAACATGATGCCGTTACATGTTTAAAATTTTATGTCGATATTCAGTCTGATGTATAAATTGTGATATTGCAAAAATTATTTTACTTTGCCTACATTAGCGGCATTCTATACAAATAACTTAAAGTGCCCCAACTCTGAGGGATTCAAGCCGATCACAAACTTCTTTTTACTATGAACACTTGTGACGTATGTCTGTCTTCTGTTAGCAGTATTGAGTTTAGTTTTGTAAATTCTTTTGTTAAACATCATTTTTGTAATACATCTCCGAACCTGATTATGCAAACGTGATGAAATTTGTCTTTTCGATTACTTCTGTGCTATCATTGTGTACGTAGACAATAATGATAAAACACAACGCGTGGTTTGAATGCGCAAAACTGAACATTGTATTGCATGTATGCAGAGCCTTTAACACACACGCATAAGACAGTGTGCTATCAAAAGTAAAAAGATAACAAACAATTGACATGCATGAGAAATTAGTGTTGACTGTTCAATCATAAACTATATTATGATTGTTGTTGCGTTTGTTAATCATCATTTGTAAGTGGCATTTTTAAACGGCCTGTCCAGTAGGTGTATTCCATTTAAACAAATACGTTTTGCAACTTCGTAAAAACAACATCGAATAAAGTCTTGCTACTTTCAACAATATTCGCTAAATGTTACCATGTAACAATTATTACGTGGTACTTAAATACCACTTAAGATAAATGTTTTAGTTGGTTTAAGATATTTTAGCTATTTTTGTTTACAGCTTAATAATTCTTTATGAACCTAGTGTTGCTTTAATAGCCTTCACAGTTTTAAAGATGCTAAAAATGTAAACTAATTTAATAGATTTGCAATAAAACAGATACTTTTCCAAAAAAATACATTACAATCTCGTTTGATAAAACATATGAAGTCATATTAATATGACGTCACGTCCGGATAAACAAGTTTTAAAAAAGACGGTCAGTTAAAAATGGGAAATAATTAATATTTCGGTAATAAGTAAACTAATTTAAACAAAAATAGTATAGAAAAAAGTTTGAAAAATTCTCTACATGTACATGTTAAAAATATTTTCTTCAGTTACTGTTGACGGCCAAAAATGGACAACGAAGATTCAGCGTTCACGCAAGATCAACCGGAAGTTCTTTCAAAAATCAAAATATTTGACATTAACGAAGCTGTTGAGAAAAAAACTAAAAATGGAAGAGAAAGAAAGGAAAATAAATAATTATGAACATGCGCCAGTGAAAATCGATTCCGGCGAGGGCGAACAAGAAAATGTTGAAGTGCGAGCTTAAAGTTTGAACGAAAATGTAAATATGACGAAGAAATTGAGATCTACTGAAAAGGAACCGCTGGAGATTGTAGAAACAAACTTTAGTACACAAAACTTGTACTAAACACAGGTACTTATGAACTGTTAAAATTTGCTAGCAAAAAGTATTTTTCAGACAATTCACTTAATTATAAGTACTTATGTAAATCAGCAAATGACAGAAAATCAAATGTAGTGGAGCTTAGTTATAAAGTCGCGGTTGAGAATAACCACTTGTACACGTTTAACATGTACCACACGACTTCATCATTCTTGGTAAATGGCAGAAACGTGGCTCAATTCTTTGACACAGACCTTCCAAACATTCTCCAAATAATGAAAACTGAAATTCAGTCAAATAATAAATCGATATGTGAATTAAATGAATACATGAAACAGCAAATACTGTCATACTTGGGGCGTAAACATCCCGAGCGCTCATCACCGAAAATGTCCGTAACGTATGGAGTTGATAAATCTGACACGCTTCTAAACAGCAGTATTGAACAGGACTCCCGAACAGTAGAGAATGCCTCCCGAGTAGTAAGCAATGACTCCAGAATAGTAGAGAATGAAGCGGTCACGGATATCGAGATAGAGACACAAGCTAAAGATGAATTAACTAAAGTTACAGAGACTGAATTAGAAGCAAAAAGTGACACAAGTTTTGATATTGATTGCGCCACCCATACAGACGCGGTAGAAAATGCCATTCTAAAGGAAATGAAGATCATGAATGAAATACTGATAGATACAACATTCCGATTAAACAATTTTCAACAGGAGACTACATTGCAACTCTCACAATTAAGAGATGAAATCGCAAGTGTTAAAAATGCAATCTCTTAAGCTAACCAGCAATCAACAGATAAAGTAGAAACAATTAGTCAGAGTACGGATATACTCAGTAAAAGCATGAAACAAGCCAACGACGCACTTCACAGGAAATTACAATCAGTGCATGATAATATAAAGAAGATTATCCCATCTACAGCGAATATGGCGGAACGGTTGATACAAAATGAACGCAGTGAAAGAGCTACAACGGAAACACCTCAATCGGAAAAAGTAATAATAACGGAAGCAGTGAAAGAGCTACAACGGAAACACCTCAATCGGAAAAAAGTTATAATAACGGAAGCGGACATGAAAGAAAAGAAAGCGAACAGTCTCCAACGGAACAAATACTCGAAGTAAATACTGATATTGTGGACACGGTAGATAGAGCAGATACAACTCTAATAATAGGTGACTCAATTCTAAAGGGTATTAACAGGCGTGGATTGAATAAAAATACACACATTAAAACTCTACCAGGACGGAACATTAAATACATTCGTTTGACACTAGATTCATGGGATATTACAAAATACATAAATGTGATTATATATATTGGTGGGAATGACATGGCGGAAGGAGGAGACGCAAAAAAAGCATACCGTGAGATAAAGCAACTGCTACATGAATTTAATGGACATAACTGCACTGTATACTTGTGCACAGTTGCCCCAAGACGAGATGCAGATGTAGTTCCGCTGAATAACATAATTATACAAATATGCGAAGAAACAGATGCTCAAACTATTGAAGTGTATACATCATTTATTTATGGAAATGGAAACATGGCTCAACATTTGTATGGCAGAGATGGGATACATCTGCGCGCTAGAGGCTGCAGTACGCTAGTGGCTAACATAAACAAAGCCGTGAACATCATTAAACAGAAGACGTGCGTGCAACAAGATCGACAAGCTAATCGTAGCGTAACCCCTCATTCCACTCAATCCGGAAGTAATAGATACGTAAGTTATGCTCCTGACCGAGGCAGTCCGAGAAACGGCGATTTACGTAACTATCAGTTGCAAACCGGAAGATATGGCTACAAACAATACGCATCTGGACGAGGCTCAAGGAATGGCTATTCACGCGACGGAAGAAGCAGTTTTCAGACGCAAACCGGATACAGAGATCTTGCACCAGGTCAAGTTGCCGGAAACAGCATGGCAACTGAGCAACGACGATTTGACTCTCTTCAGGGACGACGAATGCCACCAAAAGCATATTGCAATGTGTGTGGCTTGAATAATCACGACACAAATGACTGCTACCGGAAATGGCGTCGATCGGACAGTTACAATAGCAACTCGTGGTCCTAGTCTAGGAGATACGGACGATATCGCCGTCAGAGCAAGGCCCCAGCTGAACAACAGGCTGCATAGGACATTCGCATCAGGCCATCACACATTTCAAATCCTGAGAGCGGTACTGTTAATTATAATAAATTTGATGTTTTAAATAACTTATGTATAGAATGTAATAACTGTGTATGCAAATGTGATTCTGACACTAGAATTTTAAATACGATTGTATCAAATGAAGCTGTCTACTTAGTATCAAATATTAATGATAAAATTCACTATTAGAAAGAAGCACTACCATTGAAAAAGACAATTGTTTTTCTAATGAAAAGTGTAGTATTATTACAGAATCAACTTTGGATTTTAATTTCACTAATAAAGGATTACATGCTGTTTGTTTAAACAGTCATCACATATTACCAAAGATTGACGAAATCAAATATGTACGTTATAATTCGGATATTCACATATTAGGACTTATTGAAACATTTTTAAATGCTGAAATATTAGATAATGATATACACATTCAAAATTATAATATTATTCGCCGTGACAGAAACAATCGAAAGGGTGGAGGCATATTAATTTATATTAAAGATAACATACCTTTCCAACATAGATTGGACTTAAACGTAATTTTTTTAGAATCAGTTTGGATTGAAATAATGTTTCCTCAAACAAAATCATTCTTAATAAACTTTGTATACAGACCACCGGATTCTACAATTGAATGGATATTGACATATGAATCTAATTTTAAAAACGCTAATAACTTAATGGATACAGAATTTTATATATTAGGAGATTTTAACATAAATTTTATTTCTGACAAAGATGTGTTCAGTAATAATAAATGGTCTTCTTTTGTGATGGCAAATGGACTCCAACAAATGGTCAGGCAACCAACACGAATAACAAAAACATCTAACACTATAATTGATCATTTGTATACTAATCGTCCGGATCGAATCATGGAAATGTTTGTATCGCCCTATAGTATAAGTGACCACTTTCCAGTGTGTTTCACGCAAAAGACACGTTATAAACTATCTAAAAACACGCATTTATCAAAGGAATATAGGCAATTCAAAAATTTCAATGAATCAAACTTTCAAAATTATTTGTTTATGTCAAATGTAGAACATGTTGAAACAATAGCAGATCCAAATACTTCACTTAGTTATTTAGTAAAGAAAATTAATGAAGCGCTAAACGTTCACGCACCATTAAAAACAAAACGAATAAAATCTGATCGTCTACCCAGTTGGTTTACAGCAGAAATAAGACAAGAAATCAAAATCCGCGATAGGTTGAAAAAGCAACATAAAATAGATGAATACAAGAAACAGCGAAATCGTGTAATATTCATAATGAGAAAAAGTAAAAGGCAGTTTTATAACCAATCGGTGAAGGAAAATGCATCAGTTCAGCATCTATGGAATACTCTTAATGCTTTAACAAAACCACAAACTTCACTAACTCTTCCAACAAAAATAAGGATAAATAATAAAGATATTGAAAATGTTGAAGATATTTTAGAAGAGTTTAACAATCATTTCATCAACATTTCCCATATAGTTTCGAAAAGAAAATATGACCCAAACATTTATCAAACTTTCAAAACAGTTTTAGACAAAAAAATAGGAATTTATGTATTTGACATTCCTCAGATTACGATATTTGACGTTCGGAAAATAATAGACTCTCTCAAAATATCCAAAGCTGCCGGAATAGACAATATTGGCGCTAAAATTCTTAAATATTGTGGGGATACCATTGTAGGTCCGATTACTTCTATTATTAATACTTGTATAAATGCTGGAATTTTTCCTGACCAGCTTAAAGATGCATATGTTTTGCCAATACATAAAGGTGCAGATAAAAGTGATCTTAACAATTATAGACCAATTTCTATTCTCCCAACAATTTCGAAGATATTTGATAGACACATTACAAATCACCTAAAATCATATCTTGAAAAGCATGAACTACTCCACAGTTACCAATCTGGCTTCCGCCAAAATCATTCCTGTCAAACATTCTTGATTCGCCTTGTAGATTCTTGGTTACAGTATATTGATTCTGGTCGCATGGTTGGATCATTTTTCCTGGATCTCAGAAAAGCATTCGATTTAGTCGATCATGACATTTTACTTGAAAAACTCAGCATGTACCATTTTTCAGACAATGCTCTTGCTTGGATGAAATCTTATCTTTCTAATAGAAGACAGTGTATTAAAATAGGTTCCAGAAAATCGTCGTTTCAATATATCAAAACCGGTGTACCACAAGGCTCTATACTTGGGCCAATTTTATTTCTTATTTACATTAATGACATCCCATCCTTCGTTAAAAACTCAACAATTGATCTTTACGCAGACGATTCAACATTACACGTATCGGATTATAACATTCATAATATACAATTACATTTGCAAAACGATTTGGACAGTATAGCAACATGGTGTTCCTTTAATAACATGTCAATTCATCCAAACAAAACTAAATGTATGCTTTTATCAAAAGCTCGTAGTTCTACTGACAATCTTAGACTTAATATTAATGGCATTATCCTTGAACAAACCAAAGAATTTAATTTATTTTATGCTTTCCGGTGGTTTATAGAGAAATATCAGTGAAATAAAACTGGTATTCCACTGTTTTAAACAGTGAAAAATAACAGTGAAAAAAATCGATATTTGTCACTGTTTTACAGTGAAATGACGTCATTTTTTTCAACGAAATGACGTCATGAATCCATCGAAAGTATCCAGTTTAACTCATTTACAATGTAAATACACGGTGAAAAAAGCATAAAATAAAAAGAAAAATTGTTGGATTCGATGGAATAGCGATTTTATTTCACTCGAGATCATAGAAAATATATATTTTCACTCGTGGCTGCGCCACTCGTGCAAGTATTGTTTTCTATGATCACTCGTAAAATAAAATCAATATTCCACCGAATCCAACAAATATCCTCTATTTACTAGGAGTTACGATTGATGAGCATCTTACATGGCAATCTCACATAAACAGTGTAAGTCGTAAACTTAACTTTAAACTGGCCTTATTAAAACGAATATACTGTTTTATTAACTATGAAACAAAAAAACTATTTTACAACTCATATATATTAACGACTATTGATTATTGTTGCGCATTGTGGTGTTCAGCAACACAGTCACACTTACGTAAAATACATTCGATACAAAAACGAGCTGCTAAAATAATACTGAATGAACCATATTCAACTCCTTCAGCTCCCTTATTCAAAGAACTTGGTTGGTTGGCATTTAATAACAGCTGTACTTACCTAATTGGATCTATTGTTCATAAGTTTGTTATAGGCGCAATGCCCTCTTATTTCAATAACGTTATTCATATCTCAAATAACAATGTGTACGCTCTTAGATCCATCACACACACTGATATATCATCTATTCCATTTAAAACAAATTATGGAAAACGAGCGTTTTCGTTTCGGTCACGAACCATATGGAATTCAATTCCAATAAGCATCCGACAAGTGTCTTCGAATACTACATTCAAAATAAATTTTTAAAAATACCTACAAACAAATCATTGATATATATATATATGCTCATTTTGTTTTTAAATTTTTCTATGTAAATACTTTGTTGTGATGTGTCTGATGTGATTTATTTTGAAAGATTGATTTTTGTAAGATTGAGTTTTGTATCAGATTTTGCATATTTTGTATTATCATAATCATCATCGTCATCATTATCATCGTCGTCGTCATCTTCGTCGTCCGAATTGATAAGGAAGTCATTATATAGAGAATAATGGGTTGGTTTTGATTATAGATCAGGTTTATCATGCGAGGCTTAGAAAACAAAAAGAACGAGCCTTGGCGAGTGCTTTTTTGTTTTCGTGCCGAGCATGATGAACCTGATCTATAATCAACACTAATCTATTATTATATTTATCCCACTTTTAATGTAGTAAACCTTTTTATTTAAACAGAATTAGTTTGACTGGATAATTTCGATGGATTTATGACGTCATTTCGTCGAAATATTGACGTCATTTCCTGCCGTTGATTATAGATGATATTTAATCAACGGGGCTTTAATCAACCGAATTCGCTGTTAAAGTGGGATAAATAGAGAGTAATAGGTTAGTGTTGATTATAGATCAGGTTTATCATGCGAGGCTTAGAAAACAAAAAGCACGAGCCTTGGCGAGTGCTTTTTCGTTTTCGTGCCGAGCATGATAAACCTGATCTATAATCAACACTAACCTATTATTCTATTTATCCCACTTTTTATTCAGTAAACTTTTTTTATTTAAACAAAATAAGTTATCACGAGTGTTTGTCGTACTTTGATAATGACTGTAGTGTAACCAAGGTCAGTGTATTACTCCGCGTTCCAAAAATAACCGCTGATCAAATAATCATTTTTTTAAATCAGAATATCGTTCTGTAACAAAGTGTCGAGCGTTATTAATTACAATTTTAATCATATTGAATTGCAAATCTTTAAGTTTTATGATATCAATATGACATTAAGTTGTTATATACAAGGAACTGCATTTGTTTACAACGTAGCCTAACACCACACACAATTCACTTTCGATATCAAACTATCGAGTCGATCACGAGGTGCACATTATTTGCTTCTTTGTTATAATATGTGGTTATTTCGTGACGAAATAACAAAGATTACTTGGATTTAAGCTAATTATATACATTAACATTTTGAATGTTGAAAGTGGCACCAAAGAATTGTGAGGCAAAGTTGTTCGAACGCTGGTGAACCGTGAAGTGGCTGGGTGGGGCGAACATCAAGATCAACTTGTTCGACGGTAGACAGTGGTTGTCTAGGCTGCATTTCGGCCATAGTTTCGGTGCGTGAAGGTGTACAAGAGGAACTGTTGGATTGTTACATTTACTGGACTGAGCAAGAATGAACACTTTTGCAGCTGTTCAACAGATATGTTGGAATAATTGGTTAAGGACTGGACATTTTTGTGCCCTGTTATTGCCATGGTTTCAGTGGGTGGATATTTGTATTTCGAAATTTTTGGACCAGGAATTTGCGAACTGAGTGGTTCGTTATTCTCTTGTGCTTGAGAAAGCCGGAGTCTTTTGCCATGGCCTTCAGCATCTGACCTAACTTGTTGACACCCAATTGTTGACGCAAGTGTCACCGGAATGCAGTGTCATTTGTGCGTATTGCCAGGTAGAAAAGATGCTTTGAAGAAAAATCAGATGGATGCATATCCGAGTACAGCTTGTAAATTAACACAGGATTTCTTGGTCCAGACGATTGTTTTCTACGGTCAAAGGGGAGCAACTCGCACTGACTTCTTCAAAGGGGAGCAACAACAACAGAACCTATTTGCATAGTGTTAAATTTACCTAATACTTGAGATTTTAATAAAAATA
This sequence comes from Dreissena polymorpha, assembly GCF_020536995.1. Lineage (NCBI taxonomy): Eukaryota > Metazoa > Mollusca > Bivalvia > Myida > Dreissenidae > Dreissena > Dreissena polymorpha. The sequence goes on along the minus strand of NC_068370.1, from coordinate 40,961,837 downwards.
AATGACAAAAAAAACACGTTTTTTTGCTACTTTCCTTTGTTTTAAGGTCATTAAGATTGACAAACATTTGAGATTGTTTTTATTATTGATGCACTTGGCAAACACAGGTGACGAGGTGCGTGGGAAAAAGTAGTCCCGGTTCGGCAGTTGATGACGTCATTTCGTGCCATTGATTATAGCCTTGCCGTTGATTATAGATGAAATTTAATAAACGGGGCTTTAATCAACCGATTTCGCTGTAAAAGTGGGATAAAACATTTAACTGTATAGTTAATTTTCTTTTTCTTTTGTATGTTCGTATGCATGTTTCAATATATATACTTGTGTTTTGTTACTGAAGACCACATTGTAAAAAAGAAATTATTTCTTAATGTGAATTCTGCATGAAATAAAAATAAATATTGAAATGTATTTTTTAAGTACCTATTAAAGGGACTTTTTCACAGATAAAGACATAATTTTATGAATGTCAGTACAAAATACCTGGAATGGCTGGATTGAAACGAATGACCTGTAGAGTTCCATTACAATAACAAGACTATACTTTCCGATAGAGTAAGAAGTTTATCGAATTAGCTACTCGGGTATTCGCACTATTGTACTTTCATTTGCAGTTGATACTTAATATACCTGAGCCACTAGTTGTAAAAAAAATTAATGAAAACGACCACACAGTCTTTATTATTCATTTATTGTGAGAGTGTGAAAATGATGAATATTCGTAATAGAATTTGAACTGTCAAAATAAGCTTACGCCCTTAATGATATTACGTTCCCTGATGTAGTGTTCCTTTTAAAAACGTTTCGAGGTGTGCCAAATATTAAGTGTGACCCTGGCCAGTCAAAACGCCTGTTATATCGAATTTATTTACCATACTCGTGTATTTTTCAGATTATCTCTTAGTAAATTCCATGAATTCCTCGCCGGTTGGCTCATTAATTTTGCAATGTTCCTTTAACGAACAATCCGTGTGTTATTTGATCTTGACGTTTCCTTTTGTGATCGCCGAGTAACCGCATCATGCTTGGTTATAGGAAAATATCTGTATAATATATTTCTTTGGTAGGTTTATTTTTGCAATCGACGAACAACATGGGCGATTTAAGCGAGCATATAAAGAAATGCATAGATTTTGTGACCGGCTGACACAAAGCGTGGATAAAATGTTTTTTTCTAGTTTAGCAAACCAACAATACATAAACATTAAATTCATTCACGAACAATTATCGATTACGGTAATGTACAGTGTTTGGGCGTTGCATGCTTATTTATCGGCAAAGAGGTATCGTTTTAAAACTTGTAAATATTGCCAGTAGGAGTATATTTAAAGTTTGTCGAATTTAAAAAAGATAGATATCAACACATGTCTAAACAGACACAGAAACGCAATCGGTTAGGAAAGTCCTTTTATGTTTGGTGTATTTTCACAACACAGTGTGACATGCATTGATGCTCAAAATTTAACCCAGAATATTCCCAGAACATAAATTTGATACGGAACTAGCTGTTGCAATACAAAACGTGTGAACAATGTCGGTTGTGTCAATATAGTAGTAACGCAAATCAATATAGATGATAAAGTCGTAACTGTCGTCGTGGAATATTAATTATCATAAACAAGAGTTTTCATTTAGGCAAATACTGATTGCGGAGAAATGTATTGATCCATCCGCGGTGCATTTGGTGCAAATTAAAAGCAAATTAATCGCACTTAATGTCACTCACTAAGTACTCAGTAGTGAAGAATTCCCTCCTTTGAGTGCATGCCTGGCACTAATATTCTCTTTCCTTTGAACTATGAATTAACAGTCTGATTGGACACTTTTTATTGTCTATGTCTTCCGGTGAATGTTTGATTGGAAACAATGACTGATGTTGGTTTCGGTCACACGTGCAATCAAGATTATATGTTTTATTTGTTTGTTAAAGGTACCTGAACAACAGTTCGTTTGTTTATATTTCACTGCACTAAAAGGATATTTCAAACTCTGTTATTGAATAAAAGTAATAGATTAACAATTGTTTACAATATTACGTATAGGTAGATAATGTATCGAGAAGTGTACTAGAGCCCTAGATTTGAGCTGAATAATTTATTAATTGTGTATTCAGGAAAATATGTTAAGTTGTTCTTCTTTTAAATTCAATATAAAATTATTCATCATTCGACTCAAATGGCGTGGAGAGTTTTGTATGATATATTGTTAAATGACTACTTTGTTTTTTGTTTGTTTTGAAGACAATAAGTTATTATACTATAAACGTGTATATAATCAAAATTGACCCAATTGCATGTTTGAATTAATCAAGTACATGGCTCACTATAACGTGGCTGTAAATGCTAGAGAATATTTTTTATTTATGTTATTGTAATGGTATATTTAAAAGCTATAAAGGTCTAAATTAAACTAAATTAAACAGAATTAATGTGAAAATAGAGCTTCTCCAGAAGCACAACACGCCTTATTGTATAATTTGGACCTTTACTAACGCCAGGTTACCATTCGCAAAAAAAAAATACATAAAACAAAACACTTAACATAGTCTTACATACGTAACAAACGCTCGTTAATAAAAAGAAATGTGGTCGATGGAATTGAACGGTAAATGCATTTTATCGAGAATGCAACCAAGTTGTAAGAATTCAAGTATCACACATGGTCCAGAGTTATTCACAAAACATTAAATAAAGTATGTGCGAGTTTAATGTCAAACCATTTTTCCTTAAACATAAACCAATACATGAGTATGAACGTGGACTGTTTAATAAGTAATATTATCTATCTTAGTATGAAACTCTTATTCGTTTATTGCTTATGCCAATGAAATGTTAAGCGACCAATTGTTCGCCGATACACAAATATGTACATATGTAAACTGTTATTAGATTGTATATACTCGCTTTAAGATATAAAGCTGTATATGCCTAAGTCGTAAATAAACTGTATATATATATCGTATCTGTATAAACAAGAATTACACGTAACTAAGGAGCAAAACAGAGACAATCAAATTGATGGAATAGCATACATGTATTTTAACATGTCAAAAACATTTTACTATGCAATATTTGTATTTAAACTAGAGAAACATAATTGTTATTAGGATCTCAGTAATACTTTTTCAAAACAGATTAAACTGTGCTTAAAAAAACTAGAAAAACCGTTCTGAAGATGTGGTGTCAGAAAAAGAGAGAATTATGTTAAATCTAAAAAGTGTCTTGTGTACAGACAAAAACTCTTTCATTAACAAAATACATGCAGACTAAAAGGAGTTAAACACTTTTCTTTACCCTAAGACACATACACACACACACACATTTTTCTCAGTAACAAATACGATTACAATGGTCGTTATCAGAGAAAACTTGGTCGTTATGAATTTCATAGAAATAAACATGGTTTGATAAATGAAACCATTGTAAGATAGTGCATAACTGCATATGTTTTATTTTATAATCATCGATCATACTAATGTATTGATGTTATAATCAAATTTAATTGCTGACATTAACAGCACATAATTGAGTGCCTTCTGAGAAAACTGGGCATAATGCATGTGCGTAAAGTGTCGGCCCAGATTAGCCTGTTCAGTCCGCAAAGGCTAATCAGGGACGACACTTCCCGCCTAAACTTGATTTTCGGTAAGGAAGAACTTCCTTGAAACATAAAATACCATAAAAGCGGAAAGTGTCGTCCTTGATGAGCCTGTGTGGACTGCACAGGCTAATCTGGGACAACACTCTACGCACATACATTATGCCCAGTTTTCTCAGAATGCGGCTCATATGCTCGTTTTTAAACAGATTTTCTATGTTTTTAGACGCTCGATCTGATGTATATTAGCAATGGTCAATTAATACATGTGTATTTAAACGTAATAATTCCGTCTATGTATTTCGTTTTTGTGTGTGAATGTTTTGTATGATACAGACAGTTTTAATTCAAATGCACGCTGACAACACGTCTACCCAGTATTATAACTTTCTAGCATTTTAGAACCGTTAAAGGTGGTTCAGCATATTTTTAAACACTGTCACAAACACCGTTATGAAAGCTAATTTTCAGATTTAATATTTAATGAAATATAAAATAACTAATGCCAATATGAGCAAACTCATCGTAACGAGTAAAAACGAGACTAATGGATTGACAACGATTTAACGTTTACTCACCGGATCCGGTTTAGACAGGCTCGGGTGCCCTCGCCGGATGTTCCGCATATGTTGGTCGAGTATAATCCACTCTCCTCGAATACACAAATTTACCACCCTATCGTGGTCATGCCGACCGGTAGAGTTCGAACCTGAGGTAACGGAACTTGAATCCACGTGGGGCTCAGTTTTCGCTTCGTGATAAGCAAAACCAGATTTCGAATTTTCTTTTGTATCATTTTCTAAATGTTTGGATTTTTCATTTACAACTACTGGATCGCCATTTGCATGATTAAGCGATTTCTTCGACGTTTCTTGGTTGGCATTTTCTAGTAAATTCGAAAGGGATTTGTTAACTGGATTTGAAAACATACCAGGTCCGAGCGTCATTGGGGAATTAAAGTCCGTGTTAAATGAGGTTTCTGATTCAATGACATCAATATTACATACCTCATTTTTTATTAAATTATCGTTACTGTCACTAACGTGTAACTCCATTTTGTTCAAGTAATTCTATAATCTAAGGATTTTAAAATGCCGCTGTTAAATTAAAAGTTTGTTTGAATACAAATGATTTTTTATTAAGTTGTTTTTTAATGGATCCATCGAAGTTTGATATAACATTGTTATGCCCGATTCGCGCTTTATTTCTTTCATTCAAACTCACGCTTGCATATAACTATATTTTTGTACTTTTTTAAAACTACATAATCTAAACAATAATAACAACATCAGGTATATACTGAACATTTTTTTAGTAAAAAAGTATCAATCCGGAATTCGATTCCATCGTCGTTTCACGCACTAGTTAGGATATGTTCTCGGTTTATGATTACGGACTGAATCGAAAAGCTCTCAAAAGATCCCATGACAACGGCCATCAGCCAATAAAAGTTGTGTTTCTCCTGGCAATATTCGTTGTAAACAACGGTATCAAGTGAGACGCGCAAATGGTCCTGTCACGTCTTACAACGTGTATACCGTTGTACTTTATATCGTTTTACGTATGATTAAAATGGAACTTTGAACGTTCGGATAGTATTTATTCAGAAAATCGCTAAGTACAACAGATATAAATCATCATAAATATGTATTAGTGAATGCAAATAGCTAAACTATCTAACACTTAGTTATGTTGAAAACAATTTCAAATGTTAGAAACTAATATTAATGCGAACAGTATATTTATTAAATATCATGTTTGCTTTCTGGATGATCTTTATAGCTGCTATTTACAATGACCTTTTATTGATGAATTAAAAATCCTTTATATGTCATTTTAAATACAATTAATTCAGATTTCAAAATCCATTGTCATCCCCAGCAGGAGTAAGCAATTGTTTCCGGGATGATAATTAATTATTAAACACAAATATTTCGAATTTGTCTTTTCATTTGATTTCTTTTAAATTGAGTAATGCGTTCATTAGTTTGTACATGTGTTTTATATTAAACTAAACATTATATTGATGCGATGAGTCAGACTGAAGAAAACACAAATGTAAATAAATAAGTTAAATGTGGTGGCCTTCAGTTTCCACGAGTTATAAGTTTAAAAGCAATTGTTGGTTTAGCTCAGTGACAGTAAAAGGGGGTTCAACAGAAGCAACAGAATGCGGAAAATTGCGATGGAAAGACGGTGTATATATCGGCCGATATGCAAATCTATATCGTTCCGATATTGAACCGATATCAAATGTTTGCTGAGTTGTTTATCGAATTATAGTATGCAGATTTTTTTCTACGGTTACTACATCGAGGATGCAGCCAAAGACTCATTATTAGTTCTACTTGTACGTAACGGCGTAAAATTGTTCGCAAGTCAATGACATTTGATTAACACTACATTCAAGATTGCTAATAGTAAATATATATACGGTTTGCACACGTATCAATGTTGTAATCGGAACTTAAAAAAGCGCAATTTAATCTATCAATAGACATATCATCGCAACTCTTCTGGGGATCAATATTCAATAAATTGTCAATATCTGTTTTCATTCCCGCTTTTACATTTATAAGCATCGTGATGGACTTACTTAATCAAGCGGTTCAAATGGCCCGCTTTATCGACACATTCTTTGATATTAACTTATTTGCGGCATTATTGCGCGGATGGTGATTGCGCCATTGAATGTTACACTCTGTATTGTCGCCATTGTGTTAGTCGTCATTGTGTTATAAATGTGTTTGTTTGTTTTCGAATAGGGTCCCGTGTTTTAGTGGTATGCAAGCATAATTAAGATAAAGTAATATGGAATGTTGTAACATGAGATGTTTGCTACGCCTAATCATGATTACAAAAATAACCCAGTGATATTGAATTCACGTGTAAGTAAACCAAACAGTAAAGGCCATAAAATGACTATGCATGACTTCATTTTAGCAACTTCAAACACAACACTGGACTGAAAATTCTTATATATATTGTCATGTAATAAATGATGAGTATTGAGTAGCGCATATGGTTTGCACGCCGTTAAAGTAACATAACGACTCAAAATCAACGAAAATTTCGTATAATTTTTCGTAAAATAAAGCTTAACAATTAAAAATCATTGTTCCTTATGGCAATTGCCGAAATTTTAACACCAGATGTGGTCTGGTAAAATAGAAGTTTGTGGATACAAAATGCTCGTTTTCATTATGGTTTTAACATGGTACCATTTAAGTGTTCGTGTGTCGTATGAATATATATATTCGCAGGAAATTAGCATGGAATTTATTTGGTCACAAATAAATAAAAACGAGCATTTTGTATCTACAAAATCTATGTAATCATACTACATCTAGCGTTGAAATTGTGGCTATTGCTATAAGAAACACTGATTGCTTTGGTGTAAACTATTTTTTTACGAAATACTTGACGAAATTTTCGTTGATTTTGAGCGTTATAGAGACTTAATGGATTTGTTAATATGTATTCGATGTCTTTTGTCAAGGTCACACATTTTAAATGTTTATTTTGTTTTGTTTGAGCAATTTAAAGTTTGATTCTTTACCTTATAGCATATTGCAATGTATGTGTACATGTTTTGGCATTCTGATTGGTTACACACATTACATTTTGCGGCATCAATAGATGCAGCGTCCGCAATCAGATTTTATGTTTAAGCCATGTAACGGTCCACTTTTGCTCCGGATGGCCAGGAAATTACTTCCTGTAGAGACTTCTGCGTGCGACACGATCATTGCATTTAAGTATAATAGATACAAGCGTTCTCCGTGGACAAATTGAAAACAGAGAGTAACTATAGATGGTATCATCTGCCATTGATTGCAGGTACCACGTGGAGCTCGTGCGGAGTTTACGCCATTGCCGTCTTCTGTGGCAATTGAAGAGCGAGTTGACATATTGGTCGTCTGAATAATACGAATTCTGGCCTGTGTAACGCGCAATTGTAAATAGTGATAAGTACATATTTGTAGAGGACAAATCTAAAAATGAGCCCAAGAAAAAAACTATATAATCAGAACTAGATATTGATCGTATTGATTGAATAGGCGACTCATTTATCATCGATGACTTTCAGTCATCTTGTGTAAGTTCATCCATTTATAATTGTAAATTACATTTATTAACAATAAGAAAATGGTATTAATTGTTCATAAACCTTTCTATTGTAATTAAGACGGCTTAACACAAATTTATTACTTATTCGTTTGGCTATTATCACTGGCACGAGAAAAACATTTCTAGCATTTTTTTTTTAATTTATCATGTTGTTTTGCACCAAGTTTAATCCGTGTTATATATGTACGTAAAACATCTTCAGAAATTTTTTAATACGAAAGACAAATACAGCATGCGGCGCCAAAATATGCCACTGCACATGCCACACCTTAGACACCAAGTTTAATCCATGTTAAATATGTACATTATAAAAGAAGACATAAAAATAAATAATACGCCGCCAATATGTGTATCTGTCGATATCAAAACTTAGACATTCTAAAAAACTTCTTGTATTTTAAACTTAAGACTGAGACAACATTTAAGCGAGCCTGCATAAGCCTGTTTTCTACGTTCCATTAAACATATTGGGTATCCCTCCGTAGTCCAGTCGAAAGGAGTGCCTATTTCTAGTTTTTTGACGATGCTGGAACAGGTATGATAACCAGTAAAAAAAATCACTATGGCGACCTATGTAAAAGACCGAGCCAGTCCGATTGAGATAACTCGATTTTTCAGTTACTTCCCATGGCAGTCGCCACTGCGTAGGAGATTGCTCGTTGATTTTCATTGATAACATTCTCCTAGCAGAGTTGTCGTTCGTGTTGATAAAGGTAAATATTAATAGAACAGCATATCATGGGGAAACAGATTCAATAAGTGTATCAGAACGTTAATTTCAAATTAGAAATTTTACATCCATTTTATTTTTATGGACCAATGAAACAACTATATATTTTCTCTATTTTGTTTGATATTTGTTCTCGATTTAGTAAATAAATTGCGAATAAAAACATGTAAAATTAACTTTTTACGTGATCACAAAACTAAAGAATGCGAACAATATCGAACCTGCAAATTGTAAACGCTGCACTGCTATGATATATATAAATAAAATAACATTGGTTAGCGTAATTGTCCGTCACGCTAGCGCAATGGTAAGGATGTTCGCTTTTTCACCTTTACGACACCGCTTCGATTCCCGCTCCCGGCGCAATGTTATATCTTGTCTGTTTTGTGGTCACCATTCCGGACAGGTGTTTTTTCCGGGTAATCTCATCCCCCCGCAGCATTTGACCATATATAAAATTAAAAAGTTTTTCAGTACAAAACAAATAGCTGGAAATTGCAGCTATCATTCAAAATTCGTCCCAACTGTCGTCAATCTAATCTTATTAGATAGGAGTGCTGGACACACTCCGGGTCCCAACATTATGCAGCCTCAGCGCGGAGGTAACTCATTACCTTGGAAAAACACAAATACACACAATGGGTGCAGCCTAGGCGCATATAGACTCAAACAAGGCAACAAACTCAAGTGCGGGCACAATCATTTAAAATTTACACATTGAATACGATATTATAACAGAAATTACACAACCACCTAAGTGTACATACCATGTTTGATATTTCGTTCGATTGTTAGATTTCAGCATATACATGTATAAGGTCATTTCGCTCTTAGTTAACTTATCCATATGTTCGTGGGCGAACTCGGATAGTCAAGTGCTCATACGATTGAGCTCACATGGCCCGGCTATGTGCTCATACCTACTTTCGAGAATCATCATGAAGGTATTTCCATACTTAATGAACAAGAATGGGACCCGCCTCCCAGTTTCGCTCAATGGGTCATGTTACCCACGGGTACTTCTTCCCCGTACCCCTAAACTTTTTTTCGTACCAAAAATGTTTCGTACGCAAATTTTTTTCGTACCAAATTTTTTTTCGTACCCAAAATTTTCGTACCCAATTTTTTAATCGTACCCAAATGTTCGTATCAACATACACAATTGTGGTGATATAGATAAACTTAAATTGATTATTTATATCCATCCTCTTCAAAAGCATAGTCACACCAGTACTTCCAGTACTTTGATTGTTCTGTTCGTTTGTAAAATGCATTCAGTGATCTCAGATATTGTTTGTTGATATATTATAAATTTGTCTGCAACATTTGTGCCGCCTTTAATTGTTAGCTTAGGGAACCACAAATTTATCAGTTATTATAAAATCATTTGCGCGAGCAAGTGAAAAAAATGAACAAAGATGTGTATCCTATTTAAGGGATAGACAGACGTAAGTGCATTTGCTAAAAAATTCTCACAAAGACATTATTTTGAATTACTGAATACTTACTTCGCGTACTTATAACTGTTTAACGAAAAAAAAACAACAGTAAATGTCGTAATAAATGTTGGCTTACTCAAACTGAACAAGGTAAATCTCCTAAATATCGGATGCGAGGCGAAATGGAATGTGCGGGTGCAATCAACAAATAAAATAGTGTTTATTCAAAAATGTGTGGCGTCCGATCAATGTATTGCTTGTAAATTAAACTTGTATGACACGTTTATTGTCAAATATTTATTGGTTTAACTGTATTGTATGGTATATTTTCCAGTATTATAACTCAGTGAAAGTGAAATTTCATTTAAATAAAAATATCAAAACGGACAATTTTGCTTCTATTATTGAATTCTGGAGTCCTCTACAAAGCGGAAAATATGACATTCACATGTTTTGAAATATCTTAATCTCAGTCCAAAACTAGGACCGTGGTGGATTGATCGCATGAGTAAAATAACGTTGTTTTCATAGATTTGTTTACAGGGCATTTGTTTGCTGTCTTCCAATTGACTATGAATAGCATCATGAGTAAAATAACCTCGTTTTCATAAATTTGTTTACAGGGCATTTGCTTGCTGTCTTCAAACTGCCCATGTATACAATTTTTGCCAGTTGTGAGAATTCCATAAAAGAAACATCTGTGTGAAAGTTATTTCGAAAGCAAACATGAGGTTTGTAATAAGATTTTTTATAATGTTCTACATAGCTTTAAGTGTAAATTGAAGTTACCACTGCTTCCACGTTTGCTGACTAGGAGTACGATAAATTTTATACACAAGATTTCAACTATTAAAAAGTTTCATGCATTTTAGTTTTGGCATTAGACACTTATATTACAACATGAAGAGTAAATATTCAAAAAGTGACGGCCCTTGTACTGTTCACTTTTACCTGACTCCATATGCCATTGTAAGAAATATTTTTTGTAAACCCCTCCACACGTTGAGAGTGCTTCGCACAAGAACACATGACACTATGCACTCTTAATATTTTTCTATCATGGTTTGTTGTCGAATAACACACAGTAAGGAGCATAGATGCGTGGGAATGAAAGCACGAGTGCGAAGCACGAGTGATTTGAAAACACGCATCTGTACTCCTTACCGTGGGTTATTCGACAACAAACCATCATAGAAATATATGAGTTCGATTTTGACACGATTCTAATTGATTTGGTTCAAGCTTTTGGACGTGAACTATATGTTTCAATACTCCGCCCTTCTTAGTACAAAGCTCACTATTTAGTGACGTCATTGAATTGTACAAACATATGACGTCGTTTTCATTCATAACTATTTTGCAAATGACGTCACTTTCATTGAGAACACAAATCGTTGAAACTAAATGACGTCATGTTAATTGATGCTTCTGAAAACCTTACATGCTATAAATGCGGGTATAAATGTTTTCTAAATGACCTTTCTTAACAAATAACATTCTTTGTGGGCGTGGTTATGCCACTAATCACCAAATATACATTTTGTTGTTTCATAACATTTATATACATGCTACATTTATAACATTTCTCTTAGAGCTGGTTTAAGCACGTGCATTTTACTTCAATATTTTCGTTATTTATTCTGAACTATTTTCGAAATATTAAGCTCCGCCCATACATTATTGCAGAATAACCCACACTTGATTTCCTTCTTTGTCTATAGAAAACAAGTCGCGTGTAGTGTTACTCAAAAGAATTGTAATTTATAGCATACATATTTTGTAGCATACATATTTTTTAGCATACACAATTTTGACACTCAACGACTGGTATGTGTTGACTGCTCTTGTTTATTTTTCTTCATTTTGAATCGAATGGATAGAAACAATGAGGCATGTATGGTTTATATTGGGTGAAAAATGAAGTCTTTATACCACATTCTGCTTTTGCGTAGCGTTGTGTTTCAAAACAAGGGTAACAAGTATGATATTATTGGCACGTGCGAATTCTATCCCGCTAACAGAATATTCTAAGATAGTAGCGTAATACATACATACTTAAAAAAGATAACTTCTCTGTCGCATAATCATGCATATTGGTAACGACATATGGATGCTATGTTCGACATTTGGTTAAATATTCAACTTTATCATACCACCGCATTGATATCTGCCTGATATAACATTGCCTGATATATTTGTTTTATATCATGGTCAACAGGAAGTTTTTATATAAGTCAATGTTTGGAGTTAGGTGGGATTTGCAATAAATTCATCAATTTCTATCAATATGAATCAGGTTCAACAAAACAAACAATTTGATACCAAGAACGTACCTATTTTATTCTAGTTTAAAGTCATAAATCACAAAACGGTTTTTTAATCACCATAGGCACAGCCCGCACTACAGAAGTTAAATGACGTCATCAAAACAACAATAAATCTTAAATATCGATATGGTCATTACACTCGAAAGTGTTGCACAGAAAGTCAAGACAAATGATAACTGTATGCTAATCCTCAACTATTTAAACAAACGATGTAACACGCTTATGTCAATATTGACACCATCATTAAAATGTCAATGTCAATACACATCTCCAAAATGGCGTCTCCAAACTATTCGGTGAAGTGTGTTCTTCGATTAAATTTGTCTCTGCAGTCCATTCCTGATCTCCAATTCAAGACGTCTATAATAAAAGCGGGTGTACTCTTGCCATTCGTAGTGCAAACAACTTTTTTTCTCCCTACGATGTTTAAAATAAACGATTATTCGTGTCGTCTTTTCGAACGCCGTTGCTACATGTATGTCAACGTGTAAAATCCGGATCAGCAAAATCAGCGGGGATCCGTACATTTTAAATATAAAAAATTGATTATTTTGCGGATTTTTAGGAAAATGCGGTATGATAAACAGAAAAACAGGTTGCTGTACCATCGTTTGGTAATATATCAGGCTCGGCACGAATAAATTAACGGCTCGGCAAGCCTCGCCGTTGTATTATTCTAAGCCTCGCCTGATATATTACAAAACGATGGGACAGTAACTTGTTATTCTCTATTTAGTTTGTATAAAATTGTTAGAAAAACAACGCATGATAAGCCAGATTTGATGAAAATATAAGAACCCATTAAGCAGACATTATACATGTATTCCACAAAAGTGGGGCATTATTTTGTATTTTCTGGCCTTATAATTATGTAAATCATAAAACAAATAGTTCTTTTTTATCACATTGAGCATTAAGTCCGCTGTTTTTAAATTGTTGCGAAGTTTAAACTGCTAAATAGATCTGTTCAGTTTGCCATGAAAATAAATATTATGTATCGACAAACAATTTCGAATTGTATATTGGTTCGTTCGTTGACAGGATGTTCTAATTTCTTATCAGCACCACGCTCGACTCTTAAAACAACTTACATCATTTCACGTGATACGTGTTCGTCTGTGAACATCGACAAGAATACAATGGCGACATTCTCTTTGATTGTAATGCTAGGGTTGTTTTCATGTACTGTTGTGTGTGGATACCTTCTTCCTGGAGAATTTCGAAAAGTTGTAGCCACCCTTCATGCCAGCAACGGTGGAGGCTTCGGGTCGTGGGCTGAACCGCAGTATTGTGCAAGATCGACATACGCTGTTGGATATAAAATCAAGGTATCCTAATTTAATTATTTCAGTAAAAATATGATTACGATATACCGATTTATTACATTTCTCGCATTTGTATGGTCATGTGTGTAGAACAAACGGTGATCAATATAAAACAATACAAAAAAAAACTTCATTTACAGATATTTATTGATAATAATACATTGCAAACGAATTTTAAACATGTATAAAGTCTAAAACCGTTTGAAAGAAAAAAAGATAGCATGTGTTAAGTCTTATAACTTTAAATGATTATCGCATCATACTCGCCTATATATATTTGAGCCGCGCTCTGTGAAAATGGGGTATAATTCATGTGCGTAAAGTGCCGTCCGTTTATAAACAGGTTGAACAATCTCAGGGAAACCATGATGATACAGCCCTCAACGGCATCAGTCTGGTCTGTGCCCACCTCGACGGTACATTTGGTGGTGACATCACTTCCGGAGTTGGGAATTTTGGCTCTTGGTACAACCCTGTGTATTGTCCCCATGATGACATCGAATATGTGCAAATCATGGTCCAGTTTAATTTTAGAGTTGAGCCATCACAGGTATATTATTACTAAATTCTTAATACAAATACATCGTATTCCGCTAATATGCAATCAAAGACAGAAAGTGTTATATTAGTATACTTCGTATAAATAAAACTTAAACTAGCAAAGAAGTTTATATTTTTATACTGAAGGACTAACGCTGCATTTAATGTTACCACTTTTACCGAGGGTCACAATGACGACACCGCGGCGAACGACGTGCAGTTCAAGTGCAACGATTTGGAGGGCAGGGACCCGGCTAGAGATGTAGTGATCCATGCGCCGGGAAGGACCGGATGGGGAAGCTGGGCTTGGAGTACCACGTGCCCGGAGAACTCGGGTATTTGTGGGATTCAAACAAGGGTGGAACCGCCAATCGGCAATGGCGATGATACCGGTTTGAATGACGTCAACCTGTTTTGTTGCAAAGACTAAAGTAGTCTTTGATATGTTGCTCCATTGTTAATGAATTGTTTGGCTGTGGCATTTTTGTGTTTTTTACTTGATTTAATGTATTGCTTGACTTTTGTAAATTTAAAGTATAATAACCTCACGATATTTGACAGTGTAACGATGATAAGATTAAAATCATGGAAGCAATTATGATGTTTGTTATTTTTGTCTCAGTTGTATGAATGGAATACTTTGCATTGTATTGTATTCCAGAAAATAAATTGCCATTATCATACTTAACATTTTATTAAGCAGCTTACATAGCAACGGTAAGCCCCCTTTTACCTACATTCAAACCTTTTCTGATGAACAATCTGTCAATGTGTATTATTTTGTGGACATATCACCAGACCTAAACGTAGATGGTGTCAAGAACGAAAGTAAAGCGTTTCGTCAATATTGAGGAATTAATATAAGTCGCGTTCTGAAAAAACTGGCCATAATGCATGTGCGTAAAGTGTCGTCCCAGATTAGCCTGTGCAGTCCGCACATGCTAATCAGGGACGACACTTTCCGCTTTTATGACATTTTTAGTTTAAATGAAGTCTCTTCTTAGCAAAAATTATGACATTTTTAGTTTAAATGAAGTCTCTTCTTAGCAAAAATCCAATTTAGGCGGAAAGTGTCGTCCCTGATTAGCCTGTGCGGACTGCACAGGCTAATCTGGGAGGACACTTTACGCATATGCATTATGCCCAGTTTTCTCAGATCACGACTCATATGGTCTTGTCTTAGTTGCAACAGTTTGCTACTCTAAGATAAACTGGTATTGTGACCATATACATACTGACCAAGTATCGTCGAGATTGAGTCATAGATGTGATGTCTTGATGGAGACAACTGATAATCCTAAGACGGAACTTTCATCAGCGGTAAAAGATCAGTTCAGCTTCCCTAAAGATATTAAACAAGTTGATGGTGAAATGAATGAATAAGTACTTTATAAAGAGGAATACAAATTTGGATATACTCTTAAAGCTATATGTTTGAATTGTGACTGCCTGTCTGTCAATTATTTTCCCTGTCCATGTGTATTTTAATTTGTTGGACCGAAAAAAAACAACGCCCTTATTATATTACAACAATTATCACAAAATTTGGTTTACATATTTATGGCGCTTTATATGATTATTGATGGCCTTAAAGGTCTGCAGAGGCTCAATGGTCAACTCAGTTTTCATTACAGCTTTATTCTTCTTAACATATTTACTGATGAAATCTTTTGCACGTTGATATTTAAGGACATACTTATGCTTCATACTACATCCAAACAGTAATCGTTTTCATGGGTAAGGTTTAAAACTTGACATGGAAAGTATCTGTTCTCCACTTAGGTCGCTGGTTACATTTCGTTTTTACGATTCTATAGTTATTTAAGGTGCAAGTGTTATTCTAACTAGAGTTAGCAACACACGGATTTCCCTTTATTCCCAGTTTGCCAACAAATATATAAAAAGCGTTCAAAAAGACAGGTGCAAAAGCTCAAACAATAGTTTTTTTTCATCATTCATCACACTAGAATCCCTACTTTTCAGTTACGCGTGCTGCACGTTAGGAAATATATATGCAATTGTTAAAGAACCATCCTAGCGTTTGTACAAAAATCGAACCAAAATATGGAAGTGCGCAAGTTCACAAGCAAACATAAAGCGAGATTATATGATTTTTTTTCAGATAAGTTTAATTGTAATATATTGATAAAATATGTTGCAATAACACAAAACATGCAAGAAAATTATACATTGAAGACGAATTTCATAAAATGCAGCAAAGACAAATTAGCGCCCCGAGCCGATTGTGACGAAGATATTTCGTACATATTTTCCTACAATAACCGAAGCAGTAGTAAGTGTTTGTGTGTCGTATGAATAGATATCGTTGCAGGAATTTAAAATGAACCGTTAAACTAAATTTAGATTCACATCGTACATGCGTGATTTAAATGCTGGCGAATTCGACTGAACAGACATTTTCGATTTCAGAATTTAATATCTGGCTTATTTCGCATTTTTCGACACATGTTCTTCTTAACTTTTATTTTAATATATATTGATATATTATATATATATAATAAGTTTTTTACACATTTAATATAAATTAATATTTTTTTGACAAAATCGTATAATCTCTCTTTAATGCCAGTATACTTGTACAGATTCATCAATAAAGAAGCCCTAGTGTTTAAATTACGCGCGAGAGATGTTATAATAATATTATATTGTTTGTTTTGCTGAAAGAAAATTGGCCGGTGCGGTGGTTGCGTGAAAACTAATGAACAAAAAAGATGTGATTTTGCTAAAAGTACTATTTTACTTTCTTGCAACACCTTGCTGACTCTTGAAGTGCATATGTTATAAATGCCTCGTATAGTTTCTTCTTTGCAGTAGTTCAGAAATTAACAATCCAGGGACAACTCATTGACCAAAAAAAAAACTTGCATTAATGTGATAGTTGTGTATATGTTGTACGCAATACAAATGTACATGTTAAACAATGTATACAATTCTACGCGTTATCATATTTATAAAACCAAAACATATTCAAAGGATCAAATCGAGTCCACTGGACCAGTAACGCATTTACATATACACGTGCATACAGTGTATTTTCTCATTCAAGTCATTAAATCTTACTGGCAGAAAAAGGTTCCATAGTAGCAACGTATATCAAAGTCCTACAAAGGGCACGCAATCAGTACAAAGCTTGGAATACATAGGCTCATTTTGCATGTGATTACAGTGTATTTTCATGCAAAAAATGGTCAGTCTTTTCCAAAAATGTATACTTATTTGAAGTTCTTCTTGAAAAAAGAGTCGTGCATCGTTCTTATGATAAATACACCAAGTGCAACAAAGTCGCTAGAAACAGTAGAGACACGCTAGTGGCGTAAGGTCCAGGGGTGGTGTTTCTGTTGTGCGGGTATGTGCTGCCGCTATGGGGACTCTTGGTGGTGGCGTAAGGTCCAGGGGTGGTGTTGATGTTGTGCGGGTCATACTGGGTCCGCATGGGGCACGTCATCAGCGGCGTGTTGTTTTCGTGCTTCCGTATGACGTCAGATGTGACACCCGTCCAGAATATGTCTTTTGTCTTGACAATGGTGGCGCTGAAAATATTTATAAATGTGCTGTTTTCAGACTTCAACGGCAGAGTATAATAAAGTATGGATTTATTAAACGTGTGATATGAGGTTGTTAGACTTTTACGCTAACGTGTTACATAATATATATGTATTTAACGGTTTATATTACCTACCATCAAGCAGTTGAAAGTTAATGCCAAACGACAAGTAAGTGTCAATACCGTTGAGACGGAAAGTCATAAGACGAAGTTTAATTCATACGAAAAGGATATTAAAAATCTGCCAATTTATACTTAATTCGCAAACTTGAGTAAACAAAGAGTGATGCCTTCTAAATACGATGCTGGTTCAAAACAAACCTCATTAATATGTCTTAAACTTACACGAAATAGAAGTGACCCACGTTGGCTGCGGGTGTGAAGAAGGAGAAAACCGTCTCTCGTACAGGATGCGATGACGTGTCGCGTGTGTGTGTAATTGCGCTCTGAAATCAATAGAGACTGCTTTATTATTTGAACAGCACATATTCTCCTATCTGTAAGTCGCACAAGTTTAACTGAATGCATATGAATGGGTCATGAATTATAACGACCATATTTGTTTATTTTTTCAATCAAGGCACAGATTTTTAGATTAAACTGAATTATATTTTACATCTGCCATAACATATCACTTTGATCTGTCTGAAAAAGGAGTGCATTTTGTTTAAAATATTCCCGTCCATGTATTTTCTTTCTGAAACAACAGCTCATTAATTCCTGTCAGGAACATATAGACATTAATCTGTTTCTGAAAAAGCAGTTGTTTTCCTTTCTCAATATTAGTTATTTAAACACAGAGCGCGGGTTAATTTATATCAATTAATTGAACGTTATATTTCCAATGATAACCTATTTGTTTTATTCGGTTTCTTTTCCAATTATACGGACAATTTGGGTTTGATATTATTTGCAAGGAAGGTTTGTTCTCATCTACAATAATAATCGTTGCTTATTGAAATGAGACATGTTTTGTTTGAGACGTCAACAAACAATTCACATTCCTAAACATCACTTACCGAAAAATTATTCGAAGAGCAATTGAGGCTAAAAAATACCATACTTTAGAATAATAGCCAGTTGTTGCAAAACAACATTTATAAGACCAGCAATGACAAGAAAAATAATTACTTGTCCCACCTTCACAATACCAATACCTTCGAGAAACAAAGGAGTTGACATATGGATGACTCAGCGCCGGTGGTGTTCCTTAAGGGCCATAATTAACTAATATGAAACTATTCACGATAATAGGTGTTGTAATTAATTACCTCTCAGCATTTAATCTGTTTATTAATGTTCTGTTCATACAATTATTACTTCTTTTGCTCCTCCTTACCGAGATGAATTATTTAATTTAAGTAAGACTACTAAGTTAGACAGCGTTAAATTAGCCTCAAAAGGCGTTATGTCAACAGGTGTCGCTTCTCAACTGACATGTGTGTGAATTCAAGTTGAATGATGGGTAATAATGTAGAGCTATTTCATTTTGCCACAAGATGTGCAGGCGATGCATTTTCAAAAAATTGCCAAAATCACCTTTCTGTATGTATTATGGACGTAACTATTTGTATATCTCACCATGTTCATCTTTAAAGGGGCCGTCAACCAGATTTACGAAAAAAGAAAAGTTCTTTCAATGTTAGTTTATATCGATTAAAATATCACGACTGGTATATTACATTACTTGAAAAAAGTTCATATTTTCAGTATATTCGGTAATAAAATTTCGCGATGTGAAATCGAAAGTACTTGCTAAAATAGTTGACATAACGATATAAACACTATAAATAACACAAGTAGATTGATCATTTTATATATAAAATATATACAATTTACTACGCATGCACAATTTTCATTCCTGGGTTTACCACGTGACGATGATGATCAATCTACTTGCGTTATTTATAGTTAACTGGTAGTTACCTGGTACCCAGTAAAATGTTATTACCGAATATACTGAAAATATGAAAACTAAACAATTTTGTCAAGAAATGTAATATACCAGCCGTGATATTTTAAATTTATACACTAATAATTGTAAAAAGATACAGTATTGTATAACTTTTCTATTTTCGTGAAATCTGGTTGACGGCCCCTTAACATTAATTCTAATATACTTGTCCACCGGATAAGATCAATACAAACACGTGCATATGCTTGCATAGTTACGTATGTAGATGCGAATTTAGAAAATACATAACAATGCAAGTACAAGAATCTTGTTGCACCTACATGTATGAAAACACTGTTTTTAATAATGAAGTTTATATAATATTAACGTTATCACGATACAAGACGACTTTTAATGGCAAGAAATTGTGCTCGTTTAGCAATATTGAGTATGTAAACTCGGTGAGTGTGTGCATACGAATCCGCATTAAGATCGAACGAATGAAGTGACGTCAAATGTCTAGTCATTGCAAGTTCCTGAAATATTCTTAAGGTCACTATATAATTATCCGAATTCTTATTTAAATTTATGTAAAACCTTCGATTTTGGCGAAATATAAAGTGAACAGTGTGCACGTATTCACGCACATAGCCGCACATTTTATTTATAAGCATTCTAAGCAGAACGCGTATTAAAATAGAACAGTTACATATGATCTGTATGAAAGAACTAGGCACGAATTAAAAAATCACTCTTTTAAAAACTTTTTCCGGTTTTATTTTAGTTGAGTGTCACACGCCTTACCTTAACTTTGACACTGTATGCAACATTGATGATGACCATGACGGTGATGACGATGCTGATGATGATTGATTATGATGATGCTGATGATTATTGATGATGATGATGAGGAGGAGGATGATGATGATGAGGAGGATGATGATGATGAGGAGGATGATGATGATGAGGATGATGATGAGGAGGATGATGATGAGGATGATGATGATGAGGATGATGAGGAGGATGATGATGGTGAAGGGAGGAGGATCAAACTGTTAACATCGACGTTTAAAGTCGCCATTAATGCCGCTTCATTATTCGATTATCCTTTAACAGAGATATATTGACGGCATATCCTGTACATATGATTAAAACATACATATTCTCTGTGTAATAGGGTATTCACTCTGACACTTATCCTTCTAACAATACTAACCCAATCAAGACTGAGAGAAGTTCAGTGTGAGAGATACTTTGTGATGTATGAGTGAGTTTAATAACTAACAGTGCATGCTTTTATTGTGAGATGATTTCATGGTCGTCTATATAATTTTTAATTTCAACTAAACATTTGGTCACTTGTTTGTAAAACCTTGTAAGGGGTAGTAGGCTTTTTCCAATTGCCAATTTCTACAAGTCTTAAGGTCACTGGTGAGTGCATTATTCTATGTTTATATAATTGTATTTTCTTAAATTACATTGTATTGCATATTATTTTATATAATTGTATTTTCTTGAATTGTAATTGTATTGTATTGCACATTATTATGTATTACAATGAATTATTTAAATTGTTATTATAATTGTCATTTGTCAATTATAGTATGATTCTTATTCATGTTTCAGGCCATCATTTTCATCATTTATACTTTATAGTATTCAAAGCTTGGAACGTAAAACCCAGGTTAAGTTATAAACTCAAACCCCGGCTACAAATGGCGCCAAACGTGATTTTCAAGTGATGTCCAACGAGATTTCCAGAGTGAATCCCACCTTGATTTTCGACGTGAATTTTGATGGTCAGGACCTAAGAAGCTAAGGCAAGTGTTAGTCTTAGCGAGGACTTTTTTTTTCATTTTCCAATAGATGGTGGAAACGACAGTTTCCTAGCTATATTGCAACGGAAGATTCCTTTCTGCTCTACCATGATCTAAACCTAGATCCAGGTATCCAGACAACCAGTAAACTCGGGAGTTTCCACAAGAAAACCAGGAGTTCCTGTAGGGAGGTAGACGTCCTCCTGAGTGTCAGGCTATACAGTTTGACTCCCAATACTCAAATACATTACGTGTTTGTATACGTGAAAGTATGGACTTACTTTAACGTATAGAACTTTTTACGTTCTAAAACAATATCCCGGAAACAGAAAAATCATGCATTTAAATATCAACCGTACTTTCGTTTGACAACTGATCACGCATGTACAATGTGAACCTAAATTTAGTTTTAGTGCAGATTCGTTTATACGACACAAAGACACAATTTTTTTACGGATCATTTCGGCTTACAGGACTGGGTGAGTCACGTAAAATATATAATATAAAATATAGTTTTATAAACAACTGGTGACAAGATGAGTTGCAGATAATTGTTCTGTAACCACATTTTAACTTACTCTTTTGACCTGTTAATTGTTTTTAGCTCAATTCAACAGCGAAAAATGCCCATAATATCACTTTAATATAGCTATCAATTATCTTATTTATTGAAAGATCTGTGGTTAATAGCACCTGTGTTCAGAGCAAACCCATTATCTCGAAAAGATCAGATATTATGCCGACAAATACAAAATAAAAGTTATCATGTACTCAATCTGAAATTCGACGCGTCACAAGGTATCTATAAATAGTTACAAGCACTCCTAAAATTCTTACATGCAAATAGCTTAAAGTAACATTACTACTCAAAATCAACGAAACTTTCGTACAATTTTTCGTAAAAAAAACTTAAGCAATTAAAAATCAGTGTTTCTTATGGAAATTGCCGAAATTTCAACGCAAGATGTGGTCTAGTAAAATGGATGTTTGTAGATACAAAATGCTCGTTTTTAATATTGTTTTGCATATTTAGTTCCATTTTAATTTCCCGCAACGATATCTATTCAAACGACACATGAACACTAGTGTTCGTGTGACGTATGAATAGATATATTTGCGGGAAATTAAAATGGAATTAATTGTGTCACAAATAAATAAAAACTAGCATTTTGTATCTACAAAAATCTATGTAATCATACCAAATCTAGCGTTGAAATTGAAACTATTTCTTTAAGAAACACTAATTGTTTAGGTGTTAACTTTGTTTTACGAAATACTTTACGAAATTTTCGTTGATTTTGAGTGTTAAAGAGGCTTTAAAAATCACCGCGGTATTTAAGCTCCTTGCAATGTGACACTTGTACATTTATGCGTATGAAGAAGTCGCATTTCCTTACAACTAAATCGCAAATTGACCTTAACACGTGCAACAGATGTCATCCAAAATCATGAAAAGCGTTCTGGCCATCAAATAATCCTCGCCTTACGGCACACGTTTTTGTAACTAAATCGCGTCAATAGTATGTCATCAGCACAGAAATCGCATCACTGCTCTCCTTGCGACACAGTCTAGTTTTTCCAATTATTAACTTTGCCCAAAGAAACGAATTCTTGCAAAGAAATCACGCTTAAGAACTTTAACCGAATCAGACCGAATTTAGAGCTTAATTTCGCGTTATTACAACGAAGCCATATTTACACGCTGGCGTTTGTAAATTGAACACAAATAGCATCTAACAACACACATTTTCTTCCGACCAAATAAAAGACAACAACACTAGAACTCACATCTTTGCGTTCCATGCATTCCATCGTCTTGAATTTTTGGACCGTTGAGCTATCTGCCTTAGACAGATCAAAGATGCCTACAGGTCCGGGGTCCGAGCAGTTCGATCGCCGGGCCTGCAGTAGTAGCCCGGCAATGTAGTACCCGTCCAGGGCATTAACTTTCACTGAAATAAGGGCATTAAATGTTAGTTTATGTGTTTTGACACGCAATAACCTGGATGTCTGGAGATTGTTCCCAGAGCTCAAGATTATTGAACCGCGATTGCTGTTATAGATTTCGCTATTGTATGTTTTATCACCAATTCAGTGGATTCAGCAAAATTCATTTTAAAAAGATATATAGATATTTCAAAAGACGAATTCCTTTAAAGGTGTGATTTTGTTGAGCCCTTTCTAATAAAAAGTTACAAACAACGCTGACCCATCTTTATGTTCCAAATAGGACTTTTATTTAAATAAGTAAACTAATACGTAATAAATAATGTTACTTATTGTGTTAATTGTTTAAAATTGTCTACCAACCCATTCGTAGACTTAATAATTAACAATAGACTTACGACCAAGACAAATATGTTCAGCTTATGAATATATAAAGGCTTCTAATGTTGTTTAAATCATAAATGATATGTTATTAATGGAAAACTGTAAATTGGGGGGAGGGGGGGGGGGGTAAATTCCGTGTCATTTTTAACTGAATTGTTATAACATTACAATTTTAAAATTATTCTTTTTTTTCTTAAGACTTGGAATTGGTTGGTGTATACGGGCCCGCGTTATTTTAATTTGTTATTGCACGTATCATTTAACGCAATTACTTAATTCATCCGTGAAAAAAGTCATATTATAGAAAACATCAACGTTGTTTAAGCGTCTGTTCTAATAGAGATCGTTACCTGTTATCAGCTCCCACTCATTCTGGTATACTGTAGAAGACACAAGGATGACGTAGGGGGGTG
This sequence comes from Dreissena polymorpha, assembly GCF_020536995.1. NCBI lineage: Eukaryota > Metazoa > Mollusca > Bivalvia > Myida > Dreissenidae > Dreissena > Dreissena polymorpha. The sequence goes on along the minus strand of NC_068370.1, from coordinate 40,937,728 downwards.
TCCTGTTCTGGGAGTCCACGCGATGGCCCTCGGGGAACATATCCACGCACGCACTGGGTGGCGCCCCGCTCTTGTAGCTGCTGATCACGTGGCACTCGCACATGAAGACGACGAAGCAAAGAAGACACGGCGCTGCTTTCATTGTAGTCAATATTAAAATATCACAAATTCAAACATAATTTTTTTTTGGAAATTTGTCGTAATAAAACGCCTCAGTAATTAGGTCTACTCGCTTTATTAATAGGACGTATATTTTTCGATTCTCTGTATAACAAAATTGCTTGAAAGTTTGCAAGAGCTAAAAACGTATGGTCAGTTCAACTGCATAAGTTCAAAGAATGATACGCAACTCTAGAAATTTACAACTGACTCGCCGGCTAGGTTAAAAACCCTTCAACTGAACATACAACAATAATATTAAGAAAGATATAGTTTTTATACAACCATCTATTTATTTCTTGAGCACGCCTAACTATTATATATACCATGCCCAGGGCACAGTAGCCGGGTCACTTAGTTTGATTGAAATGAAAAGTGAGTTTTACATGACACCCTAAGAGAATAACAACTTGAGCGAGAACATGGTATTTCATAATTAATTGAAGAACATATTAATCACTGTGGTAAACAACTTTCAAATATCTTCTTTACCCAATTCTAAAGTTAGCAAAACCGTAACTTATTGGCCATTTATTTGATGTTAATAATTGATGATGGATGTTCAGCGTTTCGTAACCTTAAAACAATGTTTTAAAGAATTTTATGATACATAGCGTCGCGTCGTCAGCATGTTTTAATACGCGGCAAAAATGGATATTAAGAACAGTTCCATATATATACGAACGTATTGATGACAATTGGACTGTTGTATTTCCTGCGAATACACGGGTATTTGTTTTTATTTATTTGTTTGTTTGCCGATGTAGACTACCTACCTCTCAAACGCACAGTGAAACACATGACAAATGCAATTAACAGGACACACACGTACACAACACACGCACAACCATAAACGAAACGATGGTCAATGCACAAGCACTTAATTAAGTCAGTTTTAAGGAGCTCCAAACCTCATAATTGACCCAGAATTATAAAAAATTGTTAAGTGTAAATGAGTCATATGCTGATATCAGAATTCAAATTAAATAGCAGGAAAAGAGAGTACATTACAATTTGATTGTTCAACTATTCAATGGTAAGATACAGACCAGAAATCCAGAACTGGCTTTATTAAACATTTTTAGAGAAATAACATCAAATAGTTTTTACATTCACATTATCGTCGGAAGAAGTCGCAATAAGGTTTATAAAATACCAATCACAAATCTTGGTTGTATATTTCTATCTTATCTTTCAGCGTGAGATTGCTTTTAAGGTAACTTTAAGCCCAAGTCTCACTTTTGCCGGTAGCGACCCGGTCCATCCCGGTTTGCTAACGCAGGTCGACCGGCGAAAACCGGGATGATGCGTATAAATGTTTTAACGCGGTAACACTATTATCCGGTGCCGACCCGGTTGAAGCCGGTCAACAATCCGACAGAGTCCCGGTCAACCCCGGACTAGCTACGGTTTATTCCGTTGAAGCCCCGGCAGAGCCAACGTTTGCGCCGGTAATGCCCAGGTGGAGCCCCGGGGAAAGCCGGCAGCTTCCTGGCAGAGGCACGTTATACTGTAACTCCAGCGGCACTCACCGGGACTATACCGGCATAAGACACCACCAGAGCTACGGCGACGCCCAGGTTTAACACGGGATGTCGCCGATAATACCCAGGCGGAGCCCTTGTGCATGCCGGTGGAGTCCCAGCAGAGCGCCGGTTAACCGATTTACCGTCGCTATACAGGGACTCTACCGGCATTCACCGGCGACAACCGGGGCGTTAACGTAGCTCTCCCGGTGTCTGTATGGGCTCCGTTCGAGCTACGGTATACGTCCATTTCGACAAACGCGATTATTTTTAAGTTTTAAAGCGCAAAAATGACGGATTTCTACCTTGTAATCACCAGATAGATTCTAATTGGCATTGATACAATTAAATCTATAGCCTAGTTTGCAAGTTATTTTTATTATAATTTTAAAACCGAAAGTAGGATTTCTATACGTATACGTCCATTTCGACAAACGCGATTAATTTTAAGTTTAAAAGAGCAAAAAAAGACTTCTACCTTGTTACCACCAGATATATTTTAATTGGCATAAATCTATAGCCTAGTTAGCGAGTAATTTATTATTTTTCAAACGGTACCGCTTTTAAAACTACTTTTTTAAAGTAGATAAAATTAAATCTATAGCCTAGTTAGCAAGTAATTTATTATTTTTCAAACGGTACCGCTTTTAAAACTACTTTTTTAAAGTAAGATTTCTAGACGTATACGCCCATTTCAACAAACGCGATTATTTTTAAGTTTTAAAGCGCAAAAAAAAACGTATTTCTACCTTGCGACCGCCAGATCTATTCTAATTGGCATAGATAAAATATGTTTCTTATTTATACTTAAATTTACTTTAATTTCAAGGTGTGGCTTTAAACAGTTCAGTGTCAGTGTAGTAGGAATTTAGCCCAACTCATCTGTTTCCCCAAACTCTTCACGGTGGTAGCGATGGCGAAAGTTTGTACGCTTTACGCTGACGCATCTTTCACAATTTAAAACCCTACAACATCAAACAGACCTCCTCACCTTAAATATTAGTTGATTGTATACTAAATATTCAGTTGTAAAGACAAATGGTTGCATTTCAATAAATAATAAGTTTTATTTATCATTATTCATTCTTGCCTAAATTGAGGGTTTTTACAGACATTAGGTAACCATGCAGGACTCAGATCGATAATTTCAGGTTTCTGTTTATAAAAAAAACACAATTTAATCTCGATTGGCTGTTCTTCGTATCACCTAATATTGCTAACAGCGCAAATGCATTTCATCTATTCGATAATTGTTCAAGTATTCTTCATGTACCTTACAAGAGAAAGCGAGCGAGCCTAATATTGGCCAACACTTAAAAACGAAAGACAACTTGTACAGCGTTGTAAAATACACCGTAGTGGAGTTGTCTATCTTGTACTTTATAAAGATTGTGTCGCCATGACGAGAATTTGAAAATCGGACGAATGCTGACTCGCAATTAATGCGTATTTGATGCAGAATATCACATTCCGTAAATCCCTGGTACACTGATAATAATATACACCTGTCCTATGTTGACTGTTATCAATATAATTCCACATTGATCTGTGCATCTTACAGGCTTCATTAATATTAATTTGAGAAATCAAGTATTACTAAATGAAACCAGTCTATTTTGCAAGAGGGAGTTTCAAAAGAGATCTATTTTTTCCCCCAAATACCCTCACATCTTTAACACATGTCTTTGATACTGGTACATGATACTTACATTTATATGTACATTAAACAGTTTAAAAATAGTACTAAAACAGTCTCTCCTGCCTATTCTTCATAGAAAATCACCAATTCAAAATTTACTCACGAAGTCAATCCGAAACTAGTCCTTGATGACCACAATATACGTGTTTAAGGTCAAGTTATTGCATTATCATGATTTATTCAGTTATTAAATGCATTTTAGTAAATAGTATGTTTAAATCATTAGTAAGGTGCTTTATTATTTTTAATAAGAAAACTTCTGTAAAGTTTGGTACGTATTCTACATCAAAGTAGATTGTTCTAATCCTGACAACAAAAGAATTTAACGTCATTCAGAGCGGAGTCATCGCCTCTGTCGGAAAGAAAGGTCTCCACCCTTGTTTGAATGCCACAGATGGCGGAGTTCACCGGACACCTATTGCTTGAGGCCCAGTTACCGTTGGCTAGGCCTCCCGGGGCGTGTACAGTGTCTCCTGCTAGTTGACCTCCCTGATCGTTGACGTTGCTCACTGTGGGTACAGTATGGAGTCTGGCGTGTAAGTCCCAGCATTGGAACTCGATATCGTTTGCGGACGTGTCATCATCGCCTCCCTTTTGGGGCAAATAAAGTTGTAGAAAGTAACTTAAAAATACATCAATATAAACCAGGTTTATACTTTTGCGTCTAGAGCATGCTTAGCAAAATACCAAAAAAATCATATTTATATTTTAAAAAAGTTGACCATTTGCAACCCCCCGTGTTAACTGAAATCTTAGCATACGTGTTTGCTTTCAATAAATAACTGTAACAGAAACATACACGCCATAAAATACCCCAGTTTTTACCATATACGGCTAGTGCAGGCATATGTTTTATGAACTTACCATGTCTGGTTCAACTTTCAACCGGAATTGAACCATGACTTCGACGCCATGTGGATCATCGTGTGGACAGTACGCAGGAGTATGCCATGAACCGAACTCTCCAATACCAGAGGTGATGTCGCCACCGAAAGAACCATTGACAGTTGCACATACCAAAGTTATGCCATTGAGAGCTGTATCGTCATCGCTTCCCTGACTTGATTGAACCTTGAAAGGAACTTGCTATAGTATTTGGAAGAAAACCGATGTTACTTGATGTAAAGTTTTAATACAAATATAATTAAATAAAGTATAAATCAATTAAAAAGAACACAAGTTGTGTGCTGCGTTGTGATAATTGGACCGAAGTGAACAAATCCGAAACAAGCTCCACTACTGGGAATTCAGTTAACAGGATAATTTTGTATCTGGTCTAGCAGACATATAAAGTAAATGGTGTTAGGCAAATTAAGCCGACGTAGCAAAGATCTCAGCCGAGGAAGTATGGAACAGCGTAATTCTGTAAATAAACCTAGAAAAGTAGGGCAAACAATCATAATAACACAATACATTCGTTAGGCATGAAACTTGCCTATTAATTAATTCAGCATATTAATAATGTTATCTTTATTCTATAACCAACCGCATACGTTGATCTCGCGCAATACTGATCATCCCTCCATGTTCCAAACTGACCACCGTTGTTAGTTTCAAGTATATCAACAACGTTACGGAATTCGTTTGGAAGCAGGAATCCTTTGATAAAACTGTACTGACAAAAGTATAGAAATATGATCCAAAACAGTTGGGCCATATTTTTCATTAAACAAAAATTTGTTTAGATCAGAGAGCAAACTGAGCGCATTGAGAATAATGTGGTACACGCTTTTTATCAAGGACAAGTGATAAGACACGAGCCAACAGCATGTGCCTATAACACTTACGAGGGCAGCTTTATGTAATCAGTAATGTAATGCATCATTTCAATTGCGAAGATAACGAGTGTTGCTTCGTGTACTAAACGCTGTATAAGAATCAAAGCGCTGTAGGCGCTGAAGGCCTGGGGCTAGGTTTAGTGTGACGTAAAATGCATTGAGGATGTTTTGTCTAAATTTCTCCCTTTGTCCAAATTTATACGGATTGACCCTAGCGGTTGAGTGCAGAAGCTCAGAGACTGCAAGAAAAGACAATAGGTGTGTATATACTACAGTGTACATAGACGGTGGAGGACAACACGATACTGGTTGTGGGAACGATAACCTTTTGTTCAACTCTACATATCTGGTAGAGGTTCGTCTACATAGGCGGTGAAGATATAGATAAGTTGACGAGTGACGTCACGCGCACCTGCAAAGTTTAGACTCCGTCCACTGATTGGCAAAAAGAGGTGGAATTCATATAAGCGCATATAGAGAAGGTTGACAAAATCATCGTTTCTAATGATAATCATGCACATATCAAATATAATTTTACTAATTATGTCTATATAAAACATTAACATGCAAGGGAATGCATCTTTGGAACGGTTAATTATATTGTTGTTATTATTCGTTTTTACTCACAACAAACTCGGAACGATATGTGGTAACCACAAAAATCTCTCTACTTGGCTCTTCTTCGCGACCATTTTTAGTTTAAAAAAATCTTAGAAATTGATTTTTTTTCAGAATAAATTAAATTTAATGAACGTTAACAAATAAGGATGCAAACAAACAACCAATAGGTATTTTTTCTGTACGCAACATAGGGTAACTGATTTGAACCTTTATATGTCTGAAAAAACTTACCTTGTTACACATTAAATAAATTCTCTTGACTAATATAATTGTTTTATTTAATCGTCCACACTAATTTTGACACTCTTAGTTGCAGCTTTTATATCCCGTCGTTTAATTGCACCTCTGTTCATCACAAACCGATTATCTCGTTATGATCGGATACTGTCCAGACAATTTCAAAGAAAACATGGTGTCATAAAGTAAAACCCAGGGACCTAAACTTGGGTCCCTGAAAAAACCACATGAGGCAGACGAGTGTCTGGTCATTAAACACAAGTTACGCTACCTCCATGTCATCTCTTGGTATATTGAGCATGCAGTCATTTAAGCCAAATTTTAAAGCTGTAATACTGAACAGTTACTTCAATAAACTATTTTAACATTTTAAAAATGAAGACATTTGTCGGAAATGGATTAACAGAAACTATATATATATATATTAGGCATTTTAATCATAATAATACATTATTTAACAACTATACATTTAAAATATTGTGCAATTTTACTGCTACGCAAGTAAGGTATTTAACGGGTACCGGCAAAATTAAACTCAACTATTACGTGTAAAGCTTGTACATGAGGCCACTGCAGTGTAAGAAACACCATCATGAACAAAAGCAATCACAATAGGGTAAAACGTAATTGCGTTAAATAAATTAAATATATGCATTTATCATAAAATGCTATATTTGTATCACTCCCCATTAATAGTTAAGAGATTTCAATATACATGCAAAGACAATTTTTTGTTCAATTTGCATAATATGTAGGTTTTTTTCGTTTGCATGATAAATTGTATTAATATTGTCATTTAATGTAAAAGAAAATCACCACAATATTTTAAAAATTGTAATGTTTTACGCTTTTTAGGGCTTTGTTTTATATAAAATGCACCTCTGACACTATCGATCGCTGATGAAAAATAACACTATGTGTATATACATCTATTTGGTACTAAATATGATATATTTGCACTATATTTTAAGAGTTTTAATGTTTATTTCGGTCTTATTACACATTTATTGACTAAACAAGAGCCCTTTATAGATGTTTTACGTTACTGTAACCAGTGTTTTTGCCAACCAGTGAGAGCGCATACGCAGAAAATCCGGAATGTAAACAATAACATTCAACTGGTCTATACAACAACAACATGGCCGCAAAAAAACTGTTATTGTTGGCGTCAAATAATGGCCTTTCAACAGCCTAAAATAGTTTTTTATTACATAATTAACAGATCAGGAAAACACTCATACTTCTTTTGTAATGTGTATACAAAAGAAAATCCACTTAAGCCCTAGTCTGACTTTTGCCGGTAGAGCCCCGGTCCATCCCGGTTTGCTAACGCCGGTCGACCGGCGAGGACCGGGATGAATTAACGCAGTCACACTATTTCCAGGTGCCGCCCGGTTGAAGCCGGTCAACAACCCGGCAGAGTCCCGGTCAACCCGGACTGGCTACGGTTTATTCCGGTCAAGCCCCGGCAGAGCCCCGGTTGTCGCCGGTAGTGCCCCGGTGAAAGCCGGCAGCGTCCCGGCATAGTCCCGGTTGTCACCGGTAGTGCCCCGGTGAAAGCCGGCAGCGTCCCGGCAGAGCCCCGGTATACCGTTACACCGCCGGCACTCACCGTGTCTATACCGGCATCAGACCCCGGCAGAGCTACGGCAACGCCCCGGTTTCACCCCGGTCGTCGCCGGTAATGCCCCGGTTGAGCCTCGGTGAATGCCGGTGGCATTCCGGCAGAGCGCCGGTTTTCTTATTTACCGTAGCTATACCGGGACTCTAACGGCATTCATAAAAATGAAAGAAAAGAAAATTGTATGAAAAATTTAACGCTTTCTGCGCAGATTGAGGGTGTTGACATGTTGATTTTCTCTTCTTTCTTCGCATATTTCTAAGTATTGTGGTATTCTGCATTGATCATTAAAGTTTCAATACAATTCACCGTACAATTTTTTGTTGTTGACATTTTCAGTTTTGAACCCCCCAATTTTTTTTCTCCATTTTTTATGAACCATTTATTTACAAAATTCAGTCTCATTCATCCAAATGTTGAACAAACAGCCCTTTTTAGAATGTATTAATAGATAATATATAATATATACAAATAATTAACAAACAAGTGATGTCATCATCCTTCGAAAACGAGAAAAAAATGCAATCTCTAGTCACGAGCCTTTTTTTAAATAAATTGTAAAAAAAACATGGCAAAAGGAAATTACAATCTTCGAACATAGAAATCATCTACATTGTATGCTTGAATGAAAAATAAAGAAAACAAGAGCTGTCAGAGGACAGCGCGCTCGACTATTCGAGTGCTTGACAGTATAACATAAGCCATCATCGGGACATTGTTCAAATTATTCAATAAGGTCAAGGTCATAGTTCAGGTTTATTTTCAACAATCTATTGAACATTTGTAAAGACATAAAACAAACTAATAAGATTTTTTTTCAAGTTTGATAGCAATAGCTTGGGTGGGATGTTTGGACGGTCCTACAAAAATAAAGTAAATAAATATTCGTGTTTTTTTTAACCATGTTTCAAAGAAAAAAATATTCCTTTTTGGGTTGGGTAGGGGGGGGGGTTAGCGGGGATATAATGTGGGGTGTGGTCATTTATTAGACAATCTTTCAAAAATAAAAAAGGAACAAAAACATCTTTTTTTTGAAGGGGGGGGGGGCGGGGGGGGGGGGTGCAGGGATTCTGGGTTGGGGCGTGGGGTATTGTTTTGTTTGGGTGGATTCCATTGTGGTATTCAGGTAAGTGTTGTATTGTCAAATTATGAATAAAATCTTATCATACATAAAGAAGTTTTGGCAATTTAACAAAAAGTTATTATTGTGACATTGAGAGTCAAGGTCATTCAAAGGTCAAGGACAAATTTAACTTGCCAGGTACAGTACCCTCATGGTAGTAAGAAAATATTTGAAGTTTGAAAGCAATAGTTTTGATACTTTAGAAGTCAAGTGGATCTAAACACAACATTTAAGAAAATATTCAGTTACTGAGACAAAAAAATGCTTGATACAGTTGTCTGCTCTTGGTAATAGATTGGGGTCATGTTGGTAAAAAAGTTTGCAAAATATGAAAGCAATATGTCAAGGGATATTGAAAATATTTGAGGTAGTACGCAAACTTTAACTTAGATTTATCAAGAATATGCATATTCTAAATGGAAAAAGGGCCATAATTCTTACAAAATGCTTGATACAGTTGTCTGCTCTTGTTTATAGATTGGGGTCATGTTGGTAAAGAAGTTTGCAAAATATGAAAGCAATAGATCAAGGGACATTGAAAATATTTGAGGTGGTACGCAAACTTTAACATAGATTTATCAATAATATGCATATTCTAAGTGAAAAAAGGCCATAAGTCTTACAAAGTGCTTGATACAGTTGTCTGCTCTTGTTTAAAGGTTGGGGTCATGTTGGTAAAGAAGTATGCAAAATATTAAAGCAATATGCCAAGGGACATAGGGAATATTTGGGGTGGTACGCAAACTTTAACATTAATAATATGCATATTCTAAGTAAAAAAGGGCCATAATTCATACAAAATGCTTGATACAGTTGTCTGCTCTTGTTTAAAGGTTGGGGTGATATTGGTAAAGAAGTATGCAAAATATTAAAGCAATATGTCAAGGGACATAGTAAATATTTGTGGTGGTACGCAAACTTTAACATTAATAATATGCATATTCTAAGTGAACAAAGGGCCATTATTCTTACAAAATGCTTGATACAGTTGTCTGCTTTCGTTTATAGGTTGGGTCATGTTGGTAAAGAAGTATGCAAAATATTTAAGCAATATGTCAAGGCACATAGGACATATTTGGGGTGGTACGCAAACTTTAACATTTGCACGCTCACGCCGACGCCGGGGTGAGTAGGATAGCTCCACTATATATATTTCATATATAATAGTCGAGCTAAAAATGGGGGTCACCAGTGAAAACGAAAAGTTCCCGCTTTACAATAAAGGTTACCCCCCTTTTCCAGAAACGCCATACTGAATTTGAGATTTTTATATGTGAACATAAAGATGAGCTAAATGTTCAAAAATTATTATAAATAGATAAAAACAGATGAAAAGCCTATAATAAACTCATAAACATATAAACATACATACTTCTCATATATCATGTGTGAGATGGAACCTACTCAGTGCAGTAAGATTTGCTAACATAGTATGAAATTGCACGTGAACTGCGTTCTTCTATAAATAAGACTTATCAATGTTACAGGGAAATAAGAACATTAATAATTAAGTAACAATGCACATTTAATCATTCAATCAAACACGTTTAAAGAAAATAGATTTATCAATTTATCAATGACTAGTGATACTAGTGATATTAAGCATTAAACTTATTATGACAAACAAAACAAATACATGATTGTCATGGTAGTTCTTTGAAGAACTTCAACAGGTTGGAATAAGTGTCTCCGAAAGACGCTTGGCATTGGTGACCCTGGGCTGACCGTCAGAGTTATTCATTATGAAAATGTTCTTGAGACCATCGCGTTCAAAGATCATTTTAAGATGCATAAGGTTGAGTCCAGAGCCAGCTATACTATTTATGTTGTTGCAGCATTGAACACATGACTGTAAACAAGAACACTCAGTGACTGCAAGTTCCTAGCTTTTTTCTGGGTTGAATTTGAGTCCATAATCTGTCTGGTTTCATTTTTCTCCTGCACAGGTAATCAGCATACACTGTATCACTGAGAAGATAACACCATTGTTCCTTTGCAGTTGATATTTGACTAGTACATGTAGTTATATTCAGGCAGGTTCATAAGAACTTCAATAAGTTTCAGTCGAAGAAAATTATGCATAATTGCAAATTGCGTATGAATAATTTTAACCATTTTTATTTATTAAAATAAAAATATTTGTTCTTTTCTTATTTATTTGGCTTCAATAAGCCTTCTAACAGTTGTTTCTATAAATTGACAACATTTTCTTCATGTTATTTAACAAAACAATCATATACAGAATTCAAATACACAAGCACTTGTATAGGAGTAAGAACTGATATTAGTGTTTAATGAGAAGTGTGACATAATCCATTATGATATGCGTCATCGTTTTTATTTATTCAGACATTCACGACATAGCATGTCATTACTAGTATTTTATATGATACACCCTTTTAAACTGGATTAATAAGTTAGTGTAAACACCACATATATACATTCTTCATCCAAATGTTAATACCAAATACATGTATTATCCATACTGGATATGAAACTGACTATAAACGTTACATTTTATTTATTACTTATATAACGAAAGGATTCGTGGTTGAAATAGATGCTTTGCGTTTCTTTACTGCTGCATTATAATTACCTCCCTTAGTTTTAAATTTGTCAGGTAAACAATATGAAATTGTAACTTGTTCTTCATAAAGTAAGTTAATTGTATGGCTAAAAAATGTATTAAGCATTTGAAGAGTATTTGATATTTAAGGAATGTTTCTAGTAAAATCCTGCGTATGTATTCGGCTTGTTTCTGTGTTAGTGAAGGAGAAATGCTGATCGGTAATCTCTGTAGAGTGCGGAGGGAATTCGGAAACGTCAGTAGTTTCCTGATCGTGCCTTTCCGTTGGCTAGGTGGCGCTCTGTTCGCCAGTATATAAAGACGCGCAGATCGGCAAGTTGGAGAGTTCTCCTGTGTATGCGAGCGAATCAACATCTGAAGAAAAGGGACGTTACTCTAAAAGAACAGTGCTCTGAAGCATTTGGGTGTTTACGTTGACCTTGAACGGTGCTGCCTTGGCTTCTGAGTTCCTGTTGTATGGTTAGAGGGTTTTCAGAGTGTTGGAGACTACGGACGTCGTACAAGGTAGTGACGGAAGCTTCACCTAAGGCCTTGGGGTGACAAAGAGCCAGTGGCTTCGCGGAAGACAGTAGCTTCACGGAGGCGGTAGCCAGTAGCTTCACGAAAACCGGAGGGTCCCTTCTGTGGTCGCATTGTAAATATTCTTAGCGATTCGATTATTTTAAGTTCCAAATCAAAAGGCAGGCAGCCTGAGGAAAATTATAATTTTTATAGTGCTCATCGAAATAGTTGAGTGTGTTTGAGGTCGTGCACACAGCGCTCGGTGGCGGTCTCATGGAGGTCGGCGGCTCGCGCTACACTTAAATCATTGGTTTTACATTAACAATCACATAAATCCGTGAAATACCTACTTCGTTTCCATCTTATACGCCTGTCTGCTATAAAGGAGATAGTTGAAACTTGATGAATGGTCCTTCCCGCATATGTTTCCATTTTCGTTAAGTTCAATTGATCATTGGAACATACAGTGTTGACAAAAAGTAATTAACCGTTCCCGGACCAACAATGTTGTTGATCATTGCTGAAAAGATAATAAATGCAGCATTTTAATTTGGATAACCATAATACATAATTTACGTGTTCACACAAGTAGCAGTCATTGGCATATCATTTTCAGAATAGTAATTTTAGTATTTGGGACATAATATACTTTTTTGTTGTTTGTTTGAGGAAAACGTCATTACTTGGTCATAAAAATCAAATATGCTGTCCTTGATTTCCATGCATTTACAACACAACTTTTTCCTTACATGGCATATTTTCCTTATTAAAATGAAAGCAAATATGAGCCTGATTATGTAGTAAAAATCACTGACAGGGAGCACTTTTCCTACAAAATCTACCTTACTCCAATTATGAATAATGAAACTGTTATACTTGAAAAACAATATTGCATAATCCATGTACCTTCCTGTTCCGAGCTTTGTGTTGATAGCAAAACAAAGCATTCCTTTCTTGAAAAGTTGAAGACTCTTCTTTAAGTGATGGGTTTTGCCGTACGATAACCCGTTCACATGGCTACAGTCATCACACAAGCATAAATCCACTTTATCCCCTTTTACTGCTCACTAACAATATTAAATTTTGTAAGTGACACGAGTTCTTAACATTATTCTTGACAGTGGTCAAACTTTTCAAGCGTTTGACATTCGTATTTACATGAATCGTTTTCTTTATAAATATCAACACTGCCATGCATAAGTTGACGTTTATCATTTACTCCAGGCACATTAATATGAGCAATAATAACACTTTTATTACTCTTTCTCTTTCAATATAGCAAATTGCTTTTTCTTTAAACGACCCAATCTGTCAGTAACAATGTCGGCCATATTTGTTGTCATTGTATTTAGCTTGCGGATCCTACATTTAGTATTTCTTAGCGTTTTTATAGAATATTCGTAGTTTTACGCACATTACCGGATAAAGTTCGGAGTGACAGATAAGTACGAAAGAAGGCGATATTGCACGAAGTTCATTAGAGTGCTAATACCTTAAAAAATGTATCAGAAAACATTCTTCTTACTGTCTCCGTAGACACTCGTATATTTTCGGCCTAGACCGTCAAGTGAGGAACTTATTCTCGCATGAATATGCAAACAATAATAAAAACTATGTCCTACCCAATGATTAGCAATTTTGCTTCAATAATATTTTTTTACACGTTTTATGACACTGTCATTGTATATAGTGATGTTCTGTATTTACAATGCGGTTTATTGATATCTGCGAAGAACTTCTTTGCAGGGACCTATTTGTTTGTATAGGTCCCTCTTCTTTGATTGCGCATGAATGACCACCAAGCGGTAAATCGGACTTTTGGGAATTCATTCATTCGTGGATGTTTTGGCAGCCAGCCAATTCTGCCTGTCTCAGAAATTTGTATCATTACTATGGCCTTAGGGCTTCGCCCCAGGCCAACAATATAAGCATTTTTTTCTGTGTTATATATCGCATGTTTTAAATCTAAATCTAGGAATCATTGTATGTTGCTTTTGATGTTGTCTGCTGTTGTTGCTGCTGTTAACAAGGCTTACAAATTTCAACTCCTGATTATTGTAGGTTAGAGTATGGCGTCAAGCAGATAATATTTGGTGAATAAACTAAGTTTGTATAGACCAATCTTGAGGATACTTTGGATACAGCAAGCTTGCAAGGATATCCACCTTCGGTCTATACTCGAGCTTCAATGTATTGTTATATATTAGATGTACAAAGCATGGCACGAGAGTTTATTTGCGATTCGACAGTCGGTTTAAGATCAAGGTCACTGTTTCTATAAGCATGAAATAACGGATTGTGCTCAATTGCTTGAATTCGAATAAATGCATTGAGCTGATTTTTTCTGTTGCTTAAATATATACCTAGATACCTTACGGGACCAGTTGGATCAAGACAAAGCGACACGTTTCTACCTGTTGCTAAACTTGTGAAATGGAATATTGTTCTGAAATTGTGTGTGTAGGTAGCTTGTGTGCAGACCTAGTCCGAGCTTGTATTTCGGACAATTTTACCAAACAAAATATATTTTTGTTAAGCTCATTACTGTATTATCGCACAATTAAAGAATAATATTTCTAAAGATAGTTTCTTGGCGTTGCGATGTTTTCTTTTATTTTAATATCAGTATTTTTCGATAGTCGTTAAGGCAGTAGTGCTTTCTGTCAAATTTTATTTTTCTTTCTTGACAATTGCTAGGTCAAATTCAAATATGGGTCGCATGCGTAAAAACAAGGTTTCAGTTAAAATCATATACGCACATTTGTACAACGCTAGTATCCACATTTATATATCTGATGGAACATCGTCTGATCGCGTACTTTAACGATATCGAAGCAGGATATAATAAAATCATGTGCGTCCAAAAAGAAGATCATAAGAACAAATTTCGGAAGAACTTTTAACCACTATAGAGGCCATATTGATTACTAATGGCTGATGTAACTAAGCATGAATATCACCACAATATTAAGTTTGAAACTAGATCATGCAAATGTAAAATCTATGTCACCATTTAAAATCTAAGAAAACACTTTGTTACCACTCTGGAGGCCGAATGTATTACTCAATTTTGATGAAAATATATCGAAGCAGGATATAATAAAATCATGTGCGTCCAAAAAGAAGAGCATAAGAACAAATCTCGGAAGAACTTTTAACCACTATAGAGGCCATATTGATTACTAATGGCTGATGTAACTAAGCATGAATATCACCACAATATTAAGTTTGAAACTAGATCATGCAAATGTAAAATCTATGTCACCATTTAAAATCAAAGAAAACACTTTGTTACCACTCTGGAGGCCGAATGTATTACTCAATTTTGATGAAAATTGGTAAGAATGTTGATCTTGAAAGAAAATATATTAGCAAAGATTAAATCTGGCTTAGTTGTTAGCAATAATGTTGTCAAGATCAAATACAAGAAACACATTTGTTTGATTCCCGAAGCCACATGGTATTGGGTCTGAAAGTTTAGCTTGACAATATTCAGGCCAAGTTTGAATTCAGGGTCACATGCGTCTAAAAACTAGGTCGCCACGCAAAGTATTATTAGAATCCAATTAGAAATGTTTTTATACAAATTTTTGTGGTAAAATGTATTCACTTTATGATTAACATGTATATAAACGAGGTGGTCATGGTCAGCTATTTTTGTTTGTCGCATTATGTCGTCAGTCTTCGATTGCTAGCTCTTAATCAGTCTAGAGGTTCAATTTAAACTGAAATGAGAACGAAATGTTAATAGTTAGGTTTTGTGTATACCCTATATTCGGCGTCGAGCGTTGTCTGTCGCCAACTTAAAGTTCAATATTACACATGAGGCTTCCTCCTCCACAAATCGTTTCAAGTTGGAAATTGTGTACCAATTTGAGAATAACATGACTGGATAATACAGGTCGTATTAACGTCGAAGTAATCTTTTTTCTGCATTAGTTGTTTTATATCTTACATTTATTATGGTGGAATTTTAGAGTCATGTGGATAGGAAAAACATATAGTTTGTGAACTGTTAAAAAGCAGTGCTCAATTAGCCCTTAATGTACACAAGGTTTCACCATAGACATATTCAACACAATTGGACAACCCCACGGTTGCCATGTGTGTTAATGTACCGCCACCACATTCGATCTCGACTGAGATGTCATTCGAACACACGTTCTGCGTAATGTTCGTGAAAATTGGACAAACTTGCGATTTCTAGCGTGTTAACGAAGTTTTACTGTAGCTATAAGGATATGTGCCCCGCCCACTGTCGGCCATATTTGTCAACGGACCGGAAACATATAAAAACTTGGCAGAGATATAAAATATTGCCTTTAATTTGACATAATGATCTAAATGATTTCCCCACGGTACCACGTATCGAACTCGGCAGAGGTATTATTTGGATAAACGTCATAGTTAGCTAAATTTTCTCAATCGGCATACCTCGCTGATTATCATTGATAAAGGTAAAGGCAGCTTGGTTCCCGTCCTCTGTCAAATTTATCAAGAGGTTCGGGACAGGAACCAGAAATGAAACTGCCAGGTGGCACTTCAAATGCTGTGACGCTGGAAACCCCCCAAATGTAGTTATTTTTAGATTTGATCGAGAATGTAACCCGCCTCCCAGTTTCGCTGATTGGGTCAGGTTCCTTACGGGTACTACTTCCCCGTACCCCCATTTTTTTTTCGTACCCAAAATTTTTCGTACCCAATTTTTTTTTCGTACCCATTTTTTTCGTACCCATTTTTTTTTCGTACCCACATTTTTTACCCACATTTTTTTCGTACCCAATTTTTTTCGTACCCAAATGTTATTTCGTACAACAATTTTTTTTGGCATAATTTTTTTGTACCCAAAATGTTCGTACCCAAATTTTTTTCGTACCCACATACACAATTGTGGTGATGTAGATAAACTCAAAAGCATTGTCACACCAGTACTGTCAGTACTTTGCTTTTTAATGCAAATCAAAAACCAAGCCTACCCTTAAAATATACATATACCCTATAGCGTTCATGTATATTTATATCAACCACACATGCACTAAAATCAGAATATTAAAATGCATTAATTACGTATATTAAATATAGCCTACATTGGTTTAAAATATTATGGCACGAGAATGCTCGAAAACGCACTTTCACTTGCATGCCATTAATTCTGCCGAAAGTAGGCAGTGTACACAACCGTTTTACCATATCAATTTCAAAGAGAATTATCTAGTCGTTAAAAGGAAATTAATATTAAATTACCAGGCGTTAAACAAAAAAAATCTAGTTACAATTGTCTGTTAGTCTTTCCCGCGTTCATTTATGCCTCTATTGCAAAACACAATCAGGTTCCTGAAACAAAGGTGTGTTTGTTTTCATCAGATAATTGGTATATGTATATATTCCAGTTAAACTTATTACAATAAAGTGCATCTAACTTGAACTTTTTCATAGGTGTTTCCCGATATTTTTTAGTGCCAAAGACAATCGTTGTATGTTAGTATTTAAAAATATATCTCAATATTATCATCGCATACTGAACAATTACCTGTTGAAACCTAATGATAGTCCGAACTCCTGAAAAGTCACCCTACAATAGATCAGGCATTACATATGAGTGGGTACAATACAAACATCTTCATATCAGACGTATCAGTTGTATTGCAAACAGAACTGACGTACATGTACAAGGAAATAAAGGCATGCAAAATTAGAATATTTCGATGCATAGCAGACTTCTTTTATTCTTTTACTTGAAGAAAAATATATACTGTTTCAAAATTAATTAACATCATGTAAAAACGATGAACAGAATGTGCAATTATAACTTTGTTAAAATATAATGCAACCTCAGTTCTACTATAAATCAATATAAGCATTAAAGTTAAATACGAAATTAAAACCTCCGGGTTTCTGATTTGCTTCTTATCAACTGATGCTTGTGTATCAGCAATCAAGATTACACGCCGAATTTATTCGCGAGAACTAATTCGGTTGATAACTCATACACAGTAAGTATTACACTATTTCATGCAAAAGTAGATTTTAGTTCATAAATGTTTCTTTTAGCCTTTTGAAGGGCAATACTTTTATACAACAGCAACAGGCAGCAAAAGTGAGCTCATCGTGCAAAGAATCATTTGATCATGTTTAACCCAACCGTCAACATCGACATTGTTTATCGTTTCGCGCACACAGCTCAAACACCATAGTTATTTCATTATTAGAACGCGAATTACATTCTGATTATAACATACATTGAGCACAATGATGCAACAATTATTTTCAGCTTAACAATATATAATTATATAATTCCTTCTTAATTTTACATTACTAATCAATTAAACAACTGTTAAGTGAGATACCTCAAACAATCTGCAACCTTAATCGGTTTACGTTCAACAATTTCAGTAAGTGTTTCGCTAAGATAACATTTCCTTCTTTTTGAAATGTGAAAAGTTTGATTGGCGTTTAATTGTCCCGTTGCGTACATTATCGTTGTAAATCTAGGCAAAAAGAGAGCGTAGACAGCTACGCCGAATATACAAGTGTTCCGCGGTCGGAGAAATATCTCCCTCAAAACAGGTCTTTGAATTAATGACCCCAATATCAATAGGGGTCATCTACTGCCAAAGGCCAATGCGCATGTGAGGTATCAAGCCAATCGGTCAATTCGTTGATGAGTTATTGATTGGAAACAATTTTAACACTCATTGTAACAGTGACCTTGACCTTTGACTTAGAAACCCCAATTTTGATAGGGGTCATTTACTGCCCAAGGCCAATGTGCATGGGAAGTATCAAGCCAATCGGTCGATTCGTTGACGAGTTATTGATCAGAAACGCTTTTCCCACCTATTGTGTCAGTGACCATGACCTTTGACCTAGTGACCCCAATATCAATAGGGGTCATCTACTGTCCAAGGTCAATGCACATGAGAAATATCAAGCTAATCGGTGAATCAGTTGATGAGTTATAGATCGGAAACGATTTCGCACTTAATGTGTAACAGTGACCTTGACCTTTGACCTAGTGACCCAAATTTCAATAGTGTTCATCTACTGTCCAAGGCCAATGCATGTGTGAAGTATCAAGTCAATCTGTCAATTCGTTGACGAGTTATTGATCGGAAATGATCTTCACACTTAGTGTGATAGTGACCTTAAAGTTTGATTTAGTGACCCCAATTTCAATAGAGGTCATTTACTGTCAAAGGCCAATGCACATGGGAAGTATAAAGCCAATCGGTGAATCAGTTGACGAGTTATTGGTGGGAAACGATTTAACACTAAGTGTGTAACAGTCACCTTGACCTTTGACCTAGTAACTCCAATTTCAATAGTGGTCATCTGCTGTCCCAAGCCAATTTACATGGGACGTATCAAGCCAATCGGTGAATCAGATGGCGAGTTATTGATCGGAAATGATTGTACTCTTATTGTGTAACAGTGACCTTGACCTACTGACCCCAATTCCAAAAGGGGCAATCTACTGTCCAAGGCCAATATAAATGTGAATTATCAAGCCAATCGATCAATTGGTTGACAGGTAATTGATCTTAAACGATTTTCACACTTAGTGTGATAGTGACCTTGACCTTTGACCTAGTGACTCCAATTTCAATAGGGGTCATCAACTGTCCAAGGCCAATCCACATGTGAAGTATCAAGCCAATCGGTCAATTCGTTGACGAGTTATTGATCGGAAACGAACTGGTCTACCGGCATTCAGACTAGTCTAGTCTACTGACAGACAGCCAGCAAAACAATATATACCTTCTTCTTCGAAGAGGGGCATAATAACTAGCATACAATAAACACATAGTAAGTGAAGTGCTTTGATATTTGTTCAACTTTGTTCTTATATTTCTATTTATGATTTTCAATATTCATAATTGACATTTAGCGTTTAAAACAAAACCTTAAGTAGCCATAAGTTTTACACGTGATAATTATTAACACTAACACTTACTCGGATTGCGTTTTGGATGACACCAGCCATGCGCTGGAAGTCGTCGGCATGGATGCAGTTTCCTGGCATTCTTTCAATTGTTGTTTGCACCCAAGTGTGTGCATCAACCAGGGACTGGCCATCTCCTCTTTGGAAACTCCGTTTGATGCTTGCACTTTCCTCATTCAATTGTCTGTCTGTCTCTTGCCAATTCCAATACAATTCTCTAAAATGATATCAAATAAGTAAAGGAATGTCCATCAAACGGGTGAAGAAGGGTTTATATAGCATAAGTTCGCTCATCTGAGAAACGTTACTGTGCATTTTTAAAGATCTTGTGCCGAAGTCTATATTACTTATTTGATATCCCAAGCGTCGTCAATTTTAACCAAAGGGACATTATTCGAACAAACCTAGTATTAGTATTCTACAAAATGTTTCATTCCAAATATTATTCATCAGGGCGTAGTAATTAAGAGAATTTTGTCTAAATATAATTATATATTTATATTTTATACAATATAAATATATTTAATAATCATGCGACAATTTGATTAGCAACAGACTTTAGAGGACTTAATTGTGTTATTTGCCGAATAAGTAATCGTTTACTTTGCAATACAATTCAATATAAATCACGTGACCCTGTGGCAAGTTTTGATCCTCTTGTCTGTATACTCATTTAAAAAGACCTCTAAAAGAGGTAACGTATTACTTATCTTATATTCGTGGTGTAGGCCTTCTGGTTTTAATGAAGAGAGGTTTAAATCTATCATCCTATGTGCAAGAATATAACTGTTTTCCCATCATTCTCTGCCGGAAGAGCCAAGTTTGACCCTACTCGCATGATTTGAATAACCTTGGTAAGTGCCTACTGTACGATGCGCATACCGAAACAGATCGAAGCTGGTTGTATAACAGAAGAAAATCTTCTAAAAATATTTTGCTAGATAATATTCTATAAAACAGTTTATACCCCGGTTGTGGCCAATATTTATATTGGAATGGTTTGAACATTTGAGCACACGTAGTTTATGGCCATAGTATAATCTTATAATTTTAGTATGTGTGCATTTGTAACTTTATTTACATCATGCGATCCCTAGGCAATGAGCAGTTTTTACCCTGTTGACATAAGTTGAACCAACTGAGTGAAGGGCAGCTATAAGATATGACATACACTTTATAAAACATGTAACCTTTGCAGTTTAAGAGCATAATTCTTTTTTTTTTAGTTACGACTTTAAAATTTTTTCTCTGATTAACTACATAAACAGAGGACCCGAACGTTTTCTTCAACTTAAAAAAAAAGTTATCAAAATATACTGATGCGAATGTTCGTGAAAATCTGCAAAGCGCATTATGAGAAATGTATCGCTTGACGAAAAAATTAACGCAGCACGCACGGACTGGCGGATATCACTGTTTCCCAATCCCTAGCATACGTGCTCAGCTGACCTTTAAGGCTTTTATGTGAAATACAATGTGAATGCTAATTGTTCTTCGTGCAGTGTTCAGCTCAATCTTTATCTGAATGACTTACATAATGTGAATCAATTTGTTTGTTGAACAATTACAAAAGCACTGCGTATATCTGAGTCATTTTATTTGATCATATAGACGCTTGATCGATTTGTTGTATGCATACAATTACGTTAAGTTATGAACGGAGACACATGAATTAACGCCTGCGTGACATTATCCAGATCTGCATAAACTTATGTTTGTAAATAAATTATACCACACGTGAAGAAAACAATAAACATAAACAACATAGACATACCTGTACGTTTCATAGTTGCTTCCGTTTAGATCATTTAATAAATTAGCTGTCGCACTCGTTTCTCTAGAAATACGATAACAATTTCAACATCAGTAAAGAACACAACCAAATCAAATGTACAACTGTTAAGTCACGATGCACACATTGAAACTTAAAGAGTCAACAATTTTCTCAAACTAGTACGATGTTTACTTTTTTTTATTACGTATCAACACATAAAAACACGGCATTACCTAAGGCGCCGTTTCTGTATCACAATCCACTTGTCTCGTTTCTGTATTTTAGCCTTTAAGTATTCTATTCTGTTATTCAAGAATAAGGATATTTTAGAGCACATTGTTAGAGCAAAAATAATATCAAAATTATTGCGTCAATATAAATTATCATAATTAATTGCATGAATCGATCATAATCATCATGAAAACAAACGAAATACTAATTATCTGCTTCTTTGAACACAGATTCTTTATATTTTTTCAAAAATAAATACTATGAGATTTATGTGTTTAGTTTGTTTAACATCAAAACTTCGAATGTAAAATAATACAATTAAAAACGTTAATACTTCCTTCTTGTTTTAAATTGTTTGAATACAAACAAAGAAATACTAGTGTGGAATTAAACAAGTTTTACACAAAGTGTGTTATTACTTTATAGGACATGAACAATATACTTGTTTATAAGTATCCTATTCCGCGCCTCATTACCCAAATTCCTGAAAAATGGTATAAATAATAGAAGAACACGTGCCTTTTCCATACTGTACCTTTTAAATATAGTATATTTATCAAATTTTAATTGTTGTAATCACTTTCAAATCAAATTGCTGCTTCCTATATTCATGAATATCTTATATTCCTTTACATCGCTGTCATCAATGTCCTTAAGTTAAAGCAAAACAATAAAACAACAATCGAACACATGTGCAAGCACGCTGTTTCGGAATATGTAAAATAACAATCATACGTTAATTGGTTGTGTTCTTTCTGTTATAATGCTAAGTTTACATCTGGTCACGATCTTCCCGATTAGCCAGAGGCTAAAAAATCGGGGAGCTCTACGATTAAATGGTATACTCCACGTTCTGTTACGCTTCCTTACGAAATCAGCACGTTTTGTTGCGCTCTACTCCGCTTTGCTACGATCGAGCCCACGATTTGCAACACGTTCTGTTACGCTTTGTTGCGATCAACACGAATTGGCTTCCACGCTCCACCACGTTCCGTTACGTCCTGTTAAGATCTCCCACGACAAAGCCGCTTTGTTGCGATCTCCTGCGATTTGACCTACGATTTGAGACAAATGACCACGTTTTACGTCACGATTTGATATGTAAACAAGGAATAATTCATTTTAGGCTTATTATTCGCAACGATGAACCAGCTGGATATAGACGATCCCGAATTGGCTGTTTTAATGTACGTATATATTGTTGAACGTAAGAAAATGTCACAGCATACACGTGATATAAATATAAATATGTCAGAAGAAGAAATAGAAAGCCTAGGTCATGCTGGGTTAAGCAATGGTTAAGTGTTGAAAGTAGTCTTCTATATGGACATTACACACAACTATTAAATGCCGAACTCCGGTGTCGGGATGTCGGTGCATACATAAACTATCTGAGAATTGCTCCAGCCTTGTTTGACACGATTCTGCAAAGAATATTGCCAATAATTGAAAAGCAAAGGACCAGATTTCGTGAACCAATTTGTCCTGAATTGCAGTTGGCGCTTGTCCTCAGACACCTGGCAACTGGGGATAAGTATCCATCACTGTCATATGCATTTCGTTGTAGCCGTTCGTCTATTTGCAGGATTGTTCCAACAGTGTGCAAGGCCATTGTAGCTGCGTATAAAGACGAAGTAATGGCATGCCCAGTTTCAATTGAAGAATGGAAAACTATATCGGACCTATTTGAGAAGCAATGGAATGTCCCCCATGCATTAGGGGCATTGGATGGCAAGCATGTAGCTATCAAGATGCCTGCGTCAGTGGATTGCTGAGACGTCAAGGAGGCGTTTGATGTGGGAATCTTTGACTTGAAACTGACGACATTTCTGCGTTGAACGTCAACAATATGTGGAACCAAGAACTGGAAATTATCCCACACCCACTGGTCCGTCGCACTAAACACCTCGTCGCTCAGGCCAGACTTCTTTGATGCCTGTTTCAGCCTATAGCAAAAATAAAACACAATTAGGTTTACTGAAAATAAACATTAGCCAAAAACATTTTAATCATTAAACGTTTTATCATATACATAAGCATTTTTAACATGTGCATTTAACTACTGTAAAACGTTACCTTTCCATTTTTGTCCTCTGGCTGTTATACCAAGTTTTCAGTTCAAGCACACTTGTCCCCATTTTATCAGCCTGTTGCTGCCACAAGCTTTCATTGAGCTGCATATTTTTTATAGTTAGCCCTTCTTTTTTCATATATGGAAGGGTTAGCTTTGAGAAAATCTAAAATTTCCTCTTTTTGCTGGTCAGTGTATGTTGTAGTTGTTCTGGGAAATTTCGTCTTCTTTGGAGCATCATCCTGGGGCGATGGGGTTTCCACCGGAGCATCTTCAATTTCTTCCGGTTGTGGAGGTGGGGGAGGGGGTGGTAGCGGATGAACATCAACCACAGCAGTTCTTGAAGTTTTGGAACCTTTTCGTTTCGCTGGCATGATTAAACTGATAAAGTAACAGTAGATTAAGATGTTATGTATATGCAGCTTGCGTGGAAATCGTGGCTATCGTGAGGAAACGTGTTGGAGCGTGTCAGAGCGTATCAGAACGTGAACGACAATCGGGGATACCGTAGGAGAGCGTGACGGAACGTGGAGCAATAAATGATAGAAAAGTGTATATCGTAACAGATCGTGGTAGATCGTAGCAGAGCGTGGAGCTAACGTGAGACGTCGCAGCGAAGCGGGATGAAAAAATGTGTCCACGCTGGTCCCAATCTGTTGCGATTGTACTCCACGTTCTGTTACGCTTTGGTACGTTCCGTTACGTTTTGTTACGAAGGCCACGCTCTGTCACGATTAGAAAATGAATCGGGGCAATCGTGGTGAAATTTAAGTTTGATTTAAAATCTGTCCCGATGCCCACGATGTCCCCGATTTAACCACGTTCCGTTACGCTCCCCCATGATCACCTCGATTCGACTCCACGCTCTGTTACGTTCGCCACGATGCTTTGGAATCGGGGACATCGTGGTAATCGTGGCCAGATGTAAACCTAGCATAATCGGTCGTGCATTTTTGCTAGCGCCTCCTTCTCTTCCTCTAAAGCATTTATTTCCGACGTAAAAATGTTTTCCTTCTGTTTTATTTCGTCTACATGTTGACTCACTAAAAGCCTGTATAAAGAGTGTAGCGTAATTTCTGGAAACTATATGAAGTTCAACAGTTTGGTAATGTCGCCAATACCGATGAAATTTAGAAAAGGATACAACATATAGCAATGGTAGCGTATACTAAACCTTTTACAGCGTCAAAAAACCTGTTTAGCATGTTAGCTTCGTTTAGCTTGTCGTTCAAATCTGTGACTTCGGTCTCTTTAGCTCTCTGGACCTCGCTCCTTAAAAGTTTATCATGTTGGTTGTTTTTACAGTTTATGAGACATGAAACGAATCAAGTGTAACATATTAAAATATTTGCTATTGAAATCCAACATTATCTCTTATTATCTATGCCCAGGTCAACACATATACAGAATTTTGTAATACAGTAAAAACATAGCACGAATACGTACAGTTCTTTTGTAAGACGGTCGACCTTAATTGCAAGTTCTCTCGCCATTTTTCAGCATCATTATCAATGTCAAAATGCGCTATTTGTTCTGTATCCCCTTCTTGTGGTTGTTATGTCCTGTCATTAACCCCAGTTTCATTTGTGTGGATTCCGTATCACTTTCAATTGGATTATTTTCATTTTTTACATCGCAGGCATATATCGTGTCGTCATCCACATCTGTAACACTATCTAACGACCACCATATCGGTGATACACCCTCGCCATCAGTTGATGCATCGTCATTATTCATTTCTTGGCCAAATGGTTCATTTAATTTCATTTTTGCCTCAGTCGATAATTTTTTTATCAGGATTGTGAGGTCCATCGCCAAGTGATTGCCATGTATCTGAGTCTGTAAATGTGTGTTCATCGTCTTCGTTCAAACCAGGCGTAGCATTCGATTGTTGTTCCTCAAACTGGTCCATTACTTTGGTTTATGTAGTAACTGCGACCGAATCAGAGCTAGGATGCGTACGGTATATCTTGTTATCCGTGCTTTTTACGTCGTCTAATGGAAATGCTCCCATGAATTAGTTATTTTGTGTATGATACAAATAATATATAAATCATGAACTTGAGATAATCTTTGCAGCGTTTGTTGTTATTAAGAAATATTTGTGTTTTAATAGTATAAAAAAAAATGCTTGGGATGTATGTTTTAATATGTAAAGTGCATTTATATGATTTACTTTAGCATACTATAAACTTTTATTTGGAAACAAATCATATACCGAATATAGTCATATACATTTTATGACTTTTTTGTAAAGTAAAGTCGACACATTAAATAGAGAATCCTTTATTATGGTATGAGCGTAACTGGGACGCATTGCACGCGGAATATGCGTATACATAGACACTGATCTTTCGTAAACATTTTAATCTAAATATGTTTTCTCACAGTGAACATTTTCAAAAATTGCTAAAAATGAACACATCTGTTTCATTCAAACAAACCATATAACACTTATTACAATAGTTCTTTTAACACTAACCTTTAATCAAGATTCGGAAAATAAATAAGTTTTTAACGCTTTTCATTGCTAATTAAGTCATCACGTGAATTAAAGACATAGATTTAAAAAAATGTATTCATATATTAACACTTATGAAATAGTCGTATCGTGATAGATTTTATTTTTATATGTAGAGGAATTCGAACCCCAAGTCACGCACTTTTTAATACGATCTTATTCAGCGTTATGATAATTACTTAAAACTATTCCAGATATTCAAGTGTTGTTAGTGAATATAAATTTGTTAACATTGAAAAACGACAACCAGTTATTGTGTGAAGAAGTACTATTGAGATATGCTGCATGGGTATTCCACTAAGCTGCACTAAATAGTGTATTCAAATGCATTAAAAGTATAATCCTTAATATATATTTCGTAAATATTTCAATTATGCGAGTAATCAAATCGTTATTTATTCACAATGTTATGTATTTTAATATTTGAAATTCCAACGTTCGCTCTTTTGTTTACATTCATCGGACCAATAGGCTGTACAACTCAGAACGACACATACAACACTACATAGAACTTGAACTTAGAGCTGAAGTCACCGCCTTGAAACAGTAACTACACAGTTCATTGTATTGGGCGTTAACACTTTTTATGACGCGTCGAACTGCCCAGTTTCAATATTTATTGAATTGAACGTATTTTCGTAAAAGAGTAAAATGTTGGCAAAATAATTTAGATTCCATATTTTGAGCTCATGTTTAACAAAACGATAAAGTTTCAAAATATTTGCTCGTTAGTCAATACAACCGGGTATTTAGCTTGGTCATTATCAAGCGACAACACAATTTTACGATTTAAATAAGTGGGACACCTTTCCCATCCATTTTGTGTTTTTCCGAATCTTTGATTAAAGGTTAGAAACTTGCATTTTGCCTTCGGTGAGCAGTTCCCTTTAAACATTCTGAAGATCAATATCTATCAAATGATCATAAGCGCAGCATGCACTACATGTATTTATTGATCATTCGCTCCAAAGGAAAGTTGCGTTACCTCTTAAAAATAACCTGTAGCGAGATTGAATAAAATGTGTTTAACTGACCTGTATTCCCGACACAGAGCTTTAATAATGTCAGTATAACACATGCAACTAAAATAACATACACTTTCCTTATTAGAATAAAAATATATTCATTAATTTTACCTTACTAACTTGGATAAACTGACAAAAAAAGAATTATGCATAAATTTAACAATGTTTGTTTGGTTTTCAGCAGTACGCAGAATATATAATGTATGTGTTACGTAAATCTTTTTTTTTCATAACATTTTATTTCTGAAAACATACATTTTAAAGTCATACAAACTACCATAGAGATTTGACAATTTTAGCTCTAACAAATGTAACTGAAAGAAATATAGTTTCAGAGTATTATGTGGTGGAGAGAAGAAAGAGAAGGAGGTAGGCGGTCTAGATTCTATTAAAAATCTATTAAGAGTATTGTACTTAGAAGAGATTTGCGTGTTCATACGGCTGTATTATCTAAGAATGTGCTCCATCGTTGACTAAACAATTCATGTGCGTGTTTTATGTGTGATATTGTTTCCTCTATTTTTAGCCTATGGGTTAAGTAGCTCATATATTGTTGGAAAATAGGGGCGATGCTTTCGCATTTACATTTAAAGATAAAGTATTTGGCTAATAGAATAATAGAATGATGAAATTAATTGCATTATTTTTTTGTACTTGTGTGAACTTAAGATTACAAAAGGAAATTATTTCAAAGGTAAAGTGAGTGTTATGTTCCAAAGCAAATTTATTTTGTATCATGAGTGTTACTTCCGACCAGAAATGTTGAACTTTATTGCATTCCCAAAACATGTGTTTTGTAGAATCGGTGTTTGCCGAACAAAAATCGCACATGCTCGACTCTACATTTAAACAGATAGGAATTATTTGGTATAATGTGTTTGATGTATTTCTACTGGAAAGTTCTGAGTTTAGTATCTGCAGTAAGTAATGGGGCTTGACAGAAGAGTTGTGTCTTGTCAATTGTATTTGTATTAAGTAGTTCTTTCCACTTTGTTTCACATTTAATTTGTGTAGGTTTATTTGCGATAAGAAGACGTTTGTACACTATTTTGCATATTTTAGTCTTAACTGTTATATTATCAACAAAGTATTCCGGGGTTGTAAATGATATATCACCGAGTGAAAGAGATTGTTTCCATTCTACTGGGATGCTCTTTACGAGTGAGTAAAAGTTTAAAACATTATGTGTGTTAATATTATATAATTCTTGGAGTTTTTCAAATGAATAAAATCTTTTATTTTGAAAATCGTAAATATGCTCTACAAATTGTATGCCTTTGTTATGCCATTCTTTAAAATTGAACATTTGTTTGTTACATTGTATGTGCGAATTGTTCCAAATTATTTGTTTTGCAATGATATTTATATTTTCGTTATATGTTGTTTTAGACCAGGCTTCTAAGATCTGTTGCAAAAATATTGACGGTACTTTGAGTTTGTTAACATCTGTTTGGTTTAAATTGCATTTGAAAACTAGGTTTCCTCCATGCGGTTTAAGCATCGAGCTGTATAATTTAATTACCAATATTTTTTTTTCGTGGATGAAACGTTTTACCCAACTAGCTTTTAATGCATCTACAAATAATTCAACATCAAGCATTTTTAATCCGCCTTCGTTATATTCCTGTATTATTTGTTTCCTTGCAATTTTGTCGGGCTTTCCGTCCCAGAGAAAATTGAAAAACGTTGTTTTAAGTTGGTTTATCACATGTAAGGGTGGATTTTGGAGAACGGTCAGAGGATACACAAGCTTTGGGAATGCAAATGATTTTGGTACAGTGATTTTGCCTATCAACGAAAGATTCCATTTTTTCCAAGAGTTAATAATATTTTTTATTGGTTGGATTTTATTTATTTTATTACATGCTAAAGTTTCGTTGGTATTATTACAGAAAGTTATACCTAATGATGTCGCTTGGGTTGAGCTCCAATTAAAATGTTTCTTTTTGCAAAATTCAATTTCAGTATCCCTTAGAGATCCTAAACGCAAAATGGTACATTCTGATCTATTTAGTGTAAGGCCCGATATTTGTCCAAAACTATCCAACGTTGAAATAAGTTTTTCAAAACTTATTTGTTAACCATTTATAGGAAAACAAGCGTCGTCAGCAAAAAGTGTCTGTTTTGTTTCTATATGTCCTATTTTATCCCACTTATGTTTTGATCATTGTATATTGCGATTGATAAAATTTCAATGCAGATTATAAATAGATAAGGTGATAATGGACAGCCTTGTCGAACACCTCTTTTAATTTGGAACAGTTCTGAGAAGTACCCATTATTAGTAATACGTCATTTTGCATTGTTATAGAATAGTTTGACCCAATTAATAATGTTGTCACTGAAGCCAAAATAACGAAGGCATTTGAATATAAAGGCGTGATCTAAGCTGTCGAAAGCTTTATTAAAATCTGAGAAGAAAATTAAACCAGGTTCATTGTTTTCATTTACTTTATGTATCACCTCTTCGAATAATCTAACATTTTCACCGATATATCTACCTTTCAGGAAGCCTGTTTGCGCATTGCTTTTAATGTTGTTTAAAAGGCTTTTTATTCTATTTGCTACGCTTTTTGAGGCGATTTTATAGTCAACATTAAGGAGTGAGACGGGTCTCCAGTTATTTAAGGATAATGTATCGTTCCCTTTTTTGGAAGAAGTGTAATAATGCTTTGTTGTTGTAGATCTGTTAGGCAATTATTGTCAAGAGAGAAGTTTAGAGAATTAAGTAAAAAAGGTTTTATGTCGTTCCAGAAAATCTTATAGAATTCTACTGATAAACCATCTGACCCAGGACTTTTGTTATTATTCATTTCTTTTAGGGCAGTCGCACATTCGTATTCCGAAAGGTGTACGTTTAAATTGTTTGGGTTATCATTATCAATTTTATTGCACTCATTGTCGAAAAAAGAAGGATGTTCTGAAACATTGATGTTGTGATCTTCTTTATACAAATTTTCGTAATAATCTGCAATGTGTTTAAGAACTCGGTTTTGCTTGTTTAAAATTTTCCCTTGTTCGTTTTTTATTTGGTAAATAGTTTTTTCTTCAGCCCGTTTTTTCTCCAAATTAGCAAAATATTTTGTATTCTTTTCGGCCCCTTCAATCAATTCTGACTTTGATCTTAATAAGATTCCTTTTATTTTCTCTTCCATTAGGTAATCATACTGTTTTTTTGTTTCGTTTAATGCATTGATTTTATCTTGGTTGAATGGATCTTCGGAAATATATTCTTCAAGTTCAGTAATTTTAGATTTAAGATTAGTTTCCTCGTGTATTTTGTTTCTTTTTAATTTGCTTGCATATTTGATTGTGTCGTCTCGTATTCGACCTTTAATGACTTCCCACAGTGTGTTAGGGTTAGCTTCTTTATTGATATTTGCTATTTCTTGAATATACTCTTTGATTATGTTTGATATTCTCTCTCTAAAATTATCGAATTGTTTATTTTAAAATATCCTGGCCCTCTCGTATTATGTGTGCATTTAAAGGTGAAAGAAACTATTGAGTGGTCTGATTTAAAGCCTGGACGAATTTTACAATCTATAACGTGGTTTAATAAGTTGGAAGACAAAAGGAAATAGTCAAGTCTACAAAAAAATAGTGGGTTTTGTATTTGAGTGCCATATGTACTGTTTATTGGTAGGGTTAAGTAATCTCCAAATGTCATGAACATCATGGCTTTCTATAATTGCATTGACCATTTTGTTACATTTTAAGTTTGTATCTGTTTTACCATTAAGTTTGTCTATTTTATAGTTGATAACCGTGTTAAAGTCTCCACCAATAATGAAAGATTCATGGGGGTTTTCGATTAGAAGATTTTCCAAAGTTTGGAATATTGATGTATCGTCTTTGTTTGGACCATAGATATTTATTAGACTGATGCAATTGTTTTGCAATTTTATTCTTAACAAATGAATACGCCCTACTATTGGTTCATTATGTTCTATTACCTCGTAGCGCAATTTTGAATTGATTTTGATTCCATTTCCTTTCGAGTTTGAACATTTCCCGCTTAAAAACAGTTCGCCATCCAATTGTTTTTGCCAGTTATCTTTAATCTTCGTGAAATGAGTTTCTTGGAAGAAGCATATATCAAATTTGTTATTTAACCATTTAAACACATGCTGACGTTTGCTTTTTGATGATAGGCCTTTTACATTAAAACTGCATATACGAATATCCATGTAGGTATTTATGGAGTCCCCCCACGTAAGCCCTTGAATTGCCTTAGACTCATGTATCGCTGTTATTATAGTGAATTGCTTGTTTGACCGTATGAACATGCCTGAAAAAAAAAGAACGGAGTAAGGAGAGCCCATATTACAATCTAGAAGAACAGAAAGATGTACAGAAAGATGGATTGGACATTTTAACAGCTTATAATATAATGGATTGAGATGATTTGCTGATTTGTTTTTTACCGAACATATTTACATAATATAGTATATTTATATACATTGGTCCGAAATGAATTAATGTTTAACATATAAATAAAGCAGCATACAATACATGTTATTGACGTTCTGCACAAATTATTGTAAATATATGGGTAAAAAATACAATGTTTGATATTTCTAATTATAGTTAATTAGTACAGTGTTCACAGGTTATTTTAATGATTAAACTAGAAGCATAAACTATACTGGTTATTTTTAAAGTGAGATACAAGTACATGTTTACTGGATATGAAATAGGGCATTAATCTAGGTATTGATATATGGTGTATAGATACCTTAATTGAAACACAAAAATAAAAAGATCAACAGTTTTTATATACAGTATTGCTAAGATTAAATATTTTCATTTCTCTGTTCTAATATTATTGCTGATGCTTTTTATTACTTTTTATAATAAAAGTAGGCAGAAAAAAGCAAAACTATTAATTTAACATTATTATCATTATCATTTTGTATAACGTATCATACTAGTAGTAAAGGTTATGACGATGGTATCAATCATGAGCACATGTACCTTTTTACATAATACGACAAAGAGCAATAATAAAGGTACATGTCATATATATACCTAATTTAAAGAACAAAAAAGAACTATATTGAAAATAAAAAAATACAACTTTTTTGTTATCGTTATTGAACAAACATTACTGTAACGGTTATTTGTAG
Source organism: Dreissena polymorpha (assembly GCF_020536995.1). Classification (NCBI taxonomy): domain Eukaryota; kingdom Metazoa; phylum Mollusca; class Bivalvia; order Myida; family Dreissenidae; genus Dreissena; species Dreissena polymorpha. The sequence continues at coordinate 40,905,183 of NC_068370.1, read as the reverse complement.
AGATTAATGTTTTTATTATGTATACAAGGAATGGTCTATCTTGCATAAACATGTCTTAATTAAAATTATAACGTCCATAAAGATACTTCTACATATCAAAGAGTATGTATATATATTTTAGTGTGTTAGTTTTTAGTGTTAGGTTATTAGTTTTAGGTTATTAGTTTTAAATTTTTATATTACATATTACTAATGCACTGATTATAATAACACAGTCAATGACCAAAATATTAACATCACATTTCTTTTCGTTGTCATTTCTGGTATATATTTTACCAGTAACAGAGTCTATAGCGATGGTATTCAGCATGAGATACAAAGATTATGTAGATAACTTAATTAGAATAACTACGTTAGTATAGGCGCCATGAATGGCATGCAGACATATCTTAAGCTGTATAGTCCATAACTAGGGTACGCGCATTTCCTTGTCGAAACAAATTACAAGGATCTGCGTTAGCTATTAAAATTACTTATCTGCGTTGACCTTTTTCATTTTTCCTTATAACTTTTTATAAGAAAGGTTGAAAAGGCGTAGCATTGAGAAAAATAAAAAAAAACGTTTTAACAATGTCTATGTGGTATTCTACAGGATCATTGAATTGTGTGTTAAACAGATTATTTTTAGCAAAATCATATTTAATCTTTGTTTTAATAAACAGAGTGAGCCATATGTATATTATGTATATCGTATTTATAACGTTTGTATTATCGCATATGGTATAAATAGTTGACAAGTTTGCACAATAGTAATACTGCTATTAATAATTAACTTATAGGCATTTCATAACTTATATACATGCTTTTTATACACTTGCTATCATTACTTGTAAAAAAAACTTATTCAAATGTTCAACGCACGTTGACATGAAATACTCGTGTATAGTGTTCCATGTTAATTGCTTTAAGCAGTAAAAGCAGTAATTTGTAAATATTTAAAACTTTAAAATAGTTGTTCGCAACAAATGATAAGAAAACCAATTAGTGTTTGGGAAACATTGCTGAATATTACTATACGATAACAAACACATGCCTTACATAAACAATATTATACATTCTCTAGCTTTCACTGTGTATTATATAATATTTTTGAATCGCATATTAAACGTCCCGATATATTATGTAACCTTAACCGTTTACTATTTATATGAGTAGAATTGTTTACTTCAATACAATGTGTTGTTAACGATCGGTGGATGTAATACTGTAAGTGGCGTTTCCTCGAGGAACTCGTGGTTACACTACAGAAGAGTTAGTACTGTGATATAAACTATACTGTTCACAAAAATATCATTCTTGGACGAAGTTTCACTTCATTTTGTTGTTGTGTTGGGCCATGGTAGGTTTATCCAATGTTCATAGTCTTCGAACTTGTTCAGCTGGATTTTGTTCATGTGGTTCTTGAACATGATTTTACCGTTGATAAACCATGCATCGCTTACTTCATCGGCCATTTTCTTCTTCACACACATAAGAGCATGCAGATTCAACCTGGTCATGTCATCATTTATGAAAATGTTTGTTCCGCGGAGCTTTTTCCTGTTTGCTAAAATAAGTCCTTTGGTCTGTCGGCTTACTAGTCTTACTATAATTTCTATTTTAGTAGTGTTCTTGTTTGGTAATCTATGTGCAATGTCTATGTCTGCCGTGGTGATATTGCAGATGTCGTTATCTTTTAGCATTCGTATAACTTTTTCAGCAGATTCTCTGGCCGATTCTCGCGGGTTTGTATCTTGTATGCCTTGAATTTTAATATTGTTGGCTCTGGAATATTGTTCGCTTTCATTTTCAAATTTCTTTCTGTTTAAATCTATTTGTTTCATTTCAATTGCAATTGTGTTGTTTATATCTTTCTGGCTGTTCAATTCTTCCTTCAGGGTCTTTATTTCAGTTTTAAGTTTTTCGACAGCTTGATCGTTTTCAAATAGATGACTTTCGATTACATCTATCGTATGTGTGACGGATTAAGGAGGTCGTCTTTCATTTCTGTAAACAATTCTCTTATTTCTATTCTGACCGACCCGTCGCCTTTCATGATTGAGTTTTCTAACTTTTTATTTAATACGTTAATCGACTCACCCACATTTATGTCATCCTCTGTCTCAGATTAATATTTGCCACACTTATTAGCATTCTGTTTCTGTTTCGCTTTCTTCTTTTTTTGTTTGTCACTCTTTTCATTCTTTGTCGCTTCGTTTATACTCGTGTCACTGACACTGGACGATTCTCTTTTGCGTTTCAGTTCTTCTTCAGAGTCTCTGTTCTTTGTTGTTGACCTAAGTACACTTTTACAATTTTGAGCAGTATACTTTTACAATTGTGTGTAGACACTTTTCAATATTTGTGTTCCTGTTTATAGCATTAAATCTACGATGAGAGTTTTAAAGTCTAAATTGCTCATTTAAAATCTTACGTTCTATGATTCATCCATTTGTCCAATCCACCTTTTGTATATTGAGAATCAAATATTTTGTTAAATTATTATCTCGCAAAACAAAATGTCTACCACGTCGTTGGGTTACACACTACATCATCTACGTGTTACGTAAATCTAACAAAACAATTAAAACATACCTTTACAGTCAAACGACTTAAACAAAAATCATTCTCATTTGGTATATTTCGGAGTTTCTTCTTCACAGATCTAGTCCTTTCTGATGGTTACCATAAACTGTATTGAAAAACCAGTCTGTGATTACTTTCGTTTTCCCTTTACACAGACTGGTGATTATTTTCTTTATTCTATTTTATTGCGTTATTATCACATGTTCTTATTGTAATATAAATCAAAATTATAAAAAATACTTGTATATGTTGTTTTGTGAGCTTTGACTTAACAAGTTGGTATATATTTAGAATTATTAAACGTAAATTGTTATTAAGTTAAATTTGAGTTTCGCTTTGCGAAAGGAATATTCAACAACATTAGATCATGCTAACTTAATAGAATCAAAGTACTGACAGTACTGGTGTGACGATGCTTTTGAGAGGATGGATATAAAAGCATCAAGTTAAGTTTATCTACATCACCACAATCACCACAATTGTGTATGTTGGTACGAAAAAAATATTGGTACAAAAAATTTGCGACAAAAATTTGAATACGAAAACAAATTTGGGTACGAAAACAAATTTAGGAACAAAAAAATTGGGACCGAAAAAATTTGGGTACGTCAAAAAATTTGGGGATGAAACAAAAATTTGGTACGAAAAAAAATTGGGTACGAAAAAAAAAATGGGTACGAAAAATTGTAGGTACGGAAAAAAAATTGGGGGAACGGGAAAGTAGTACCTGTGGGGAACTTGACCCACAATCGCACATTTTTGGCCCTTTCCGTCAAACATCAGATAAGTTCCTCGAAGGAAATAGTATGAATACACATTTCGGAAGCGGTAATGCGGTCCTTCCTACGCGCGTCAAAAGGTAAGCGAAATATGTACACAAGTCTGTCAGGAATGTTTGAATTAACGAAGAAAATCGTGTATTGATGTAAGTTTTTTTAAGAAATGTGCAGAAAAGATATTAAACAAGAGCTGTGTTTGTGAAACACAATGCCCCCTGCTGCGAAGCTTTGAAGCCACATATTTTACCTTGGCCCTTGAAGGATGCCCTTGACCTTTTACCACTCAAAATATGCAGCTCCATGAGATACGCATGCATGCCGAATATGGAGTTGCTATCTTCAATATTGCAAAATTTGACCTTTGACCTTGAAGGATGACCTTGACCTTTCACCAATCAATATGAGCAGCTCCATGAGATACGCATGCACGCCAAATATCGAGTTGCTATCTTTAATATTGCAAAATTTGACCGTTGACCTTGACCTTGAAGGATGTCCTTGACCTTTTACCACTCAAAATGTGCAGCTCCATAGTTTATATCTTCAATATTGCAAAATTTGACCTTTGACCTTGAAAGATGACCTTGACCTTTTACCACTCAAAATGTGCAGCTCTATGAGATACGCATGCATGCCAAATATGGAGTTGCTATCTTCAATATTGCAAAATTTGACCTTGACCTTGAAGGATCTTGACCTTTCACCACTCAAAATGTGCTGCTCCATGAGATATGCATGAATGCCAAATATCAAGTTGCTATCTTCAATATTGCAAAATTTGACCTTGACCTTGAAGGGTGACCTTGACCTTTCACCACTCAAAATGTGCAGCTTCATGAGATACACATGCATGCTAAATATCAAATTACTATCTTCAATATTGCAAAATTTAACCTTTGACCTTGAAGGATGACCTTGACCTTAACGTTTCACCACTCAAAATGTGCAGCTCCAAGAGATACACATGCATGCCGAATATCAAGTTTCTATCAATATTGCAAAAGTTATGGGCAATGTTAAAGTTTTCGGACGGACGGACGGACTGACGGACGGACAGACTGATGAAAAGACAGATGGACAGTTCAAAAACTATATGCCACCCTTCAGAGGCATAAACAAGTTATGGCGAAAGTTAAAGTTTTCGGACGGACGGACAGATGCCATATATTTGACCTTTGACCTTGAAGGATGACCTTGACCTTTCACCTTTCAAAATGTGCAGCTCCATGAGATACACATGCATCCCAAATATCAAGTTGCTATCTTCAATATTGAAAAAGTGATGGCCAATGTTAAAGTTTTCGGACGGACGGACAGACGCCATATATTTGACATCTGACCTTGAACGATGACCTTGACCTTCAGGCTTCACCTTTCACTACTTAAAATGTGCAGCTCCATGAGATACACATGCGTGAAAAATATCAAGTTGCTATCTTTAATATTGCAAAAGTTATGGCCAATGTTAAAGTTTTCGGACGGACTGACAGACGACATATATTTGACATTTGACCTTGAAGGATGGCCTTGACCTTCACATTTCACCACTCAAAATGTTCAGCTCGATGAGATACACATGCATGCCAAAAATAAAGTTGCTATCTTCAATATTGAAAAAGTTATGGCAAATGTTAAAGTTTTCGAACAGACGGACAGACGACATATATTTGACATTTGACCTTAAAGGATGGCCTTCACCTTCACTTTTCACAACTGAAAATGTTCAGCTTGATGAGATACACATGCATGTCAAATATCAAGTTGCTATGTTCAATATTGAAAAAGTTATGGCCATTAAAGTTTTCGGACGGACGGACAGACTGACACACTGACTGACTGACGGACAGTTCAACTGCTATAGGCCACCCTACCGGGGGCATAAAAAGCAATGGCGATATTTTTCTCAGCCACATAATTGTTAATAGTTTGATATCACAAAATGAAAGTGAAAGTAGAACTGTCAAAAATGAGAACCTGTCAACGTGTTGTTTTTGCTGGCACGAGAGGGCGATTACACTTAATGTGTTCACATTTTTACCATAGGCTTTGTCAATGACCTTTATAGTATGGGTAGCTTTGATATTATTTATTGCTATCATGTAACTGCATGATTGTGTATATGTTTACAATACACAAAGCATAAATAATGATATAAATATACTGATTGAGCTTATAATAATCTGAGAACTATAGCCAGGTCAATTAAGGACTTAAAATACAATTTTTTGTCCTGATTTCATGAAGAAATGACCAGGCATGTCCTAGATTTCAAAATCAAGGCCCTGGTCTGACACATTGGTAACATTACCGTTAAACTGTTACAGGGCTTCTGAAGTTAGTTTTTATTGAACTATGTAAGGAAATCTAAATCAGGCACTGATTTTTCTTGTTTTAAAACAGTCATATATCAGTTGTGGCCTCTGGGTAATGACCATTTTTTGCTTACTTGTCACACCCTTAAAATGTTCACACTTCTATAATAGCAAATCTGGATTTAGGTGATCTTCAATGGTACATTTAAACTTTAGCTCTGTTACAAGAGTGCTGGTAAAGTCAAGTCAAATATTTAAATCTAGGCCATGTCAAAATCAGAGTGTCAAAGACAAATGAAAGATGCGTTCATTAAAGTCACTATCACGCTCACCAATACATACGGCTACTGTATTATGCTATATAAAAACATTCGACAACAAGTAGTACCATACGATGGTTAATTACAATAGGAAGACCCTAAAAACAAGTAACATTGATGTAAAAACGTTATATTTCAAGCATTCGTCAAGTTTTAAGAGTCTAAATATCTAAATATCGTTCCACGATGTATTCTACTTTCGCTTTCGAGTCAGGATCGGATTCATTCGGGTTGCGTTCATTTGCATAATTTATAAAAGCCATTTTCTCATTCGCTAAGTTCCAGTTACCCAGAATTCATTTTGATTTCACAGAATGATTATTCATGAGAGCTACGTTATGCTTCCGACGCTTACCGTATCCAATCTCGTGTTCGCCCGTAAATATTTGGATATTTCACGGGAGATATAAATGGAATTATTTGTGGCCACAAAAAAATAAAAACGAGCATTTTGTATCTCGTTAAATCATTTCTACCAGACAACATCTAACGTTGAAATTTTGCATTTTGCTAAAAGGAACATTGATTTTTTTATGGGTTAGCTTTATTTAACGAAATATTCGATATTTTTGAGCGTGATTGTTACTTTAATTATTGTCCAGTTGTTTACTACTGCTGTGAGTTTTTATATAATATAACTGATGAACATCATGTGAGAGAAAATTCACATTATCATTGTATATCAGGTTTAGCAGCCTTTTAGATAACAAAGTTGGCTAGTTTTCAATGTCGCTTCTGGGGATCAAACCCGTAGGGCTTTTGGGAAGATTCTGAAATTGTTCGATCCCTCGAGAGCAACCAAACCAAAAATTAAGTCAAATATTGCCGACTCGTTTTTTTGAGTCGGTTCATGATAGATAATGGAGCTTGATTGGTAATTGTCGGCTCTGGTACTACTTACATGTACCCCGGGTACTCTTAAGTATACTTACATGTACCCCGGGTACTCTTTAGTATACTTACATGTACCCCAGGAACGGTAAATATACGTATTTGTACTCGGTCCATATTAGACTGTACTCGAGTTGTATTCGCGCCCAAAATCCAATGTCGTAAAACGCGCAACCGATTATCTTAAACAAACTTCTCTTCAAAAAACACTGCATCGACATGCATTTTGAGTATGTGTTCCGATAATATAGAGGCCATTCTACAGAAAAATTGACATAAATGTGTATATTTAATTAATACACAAAAATAGTCGACAACGACTGATTAAGGGTTAAATTTCCCGGGTACATTTTAGTATATTTTCCGGGATGCATGTAAGTATACTTAAGAGTACCCGGGGTACATGTACGTAGTACCCGAGCCGACAATGAACAATCGAGCGATAATGGAAGGTGCAACATCTCTCACGCCCCCTAGTATCGCCTTTAGCAGTATTCCATTCTCAACAGGAAAGTGCTGGTGTCATTGATCCCGAGGGACATGAAAAAAAAATTGATTAATGTTCGAAATAAATTTGATTAATGAAAATTCTATTATTTGAGCCAGGTCACAGGAAAAGCGCAGTCCAATCAGTATCCAATTAAATTATTTGTTATTATTAGAAAACCGCTTTTAAGCAAACAGCTTTCAAGCGACTGCAGGCTGATCTAGATCCAAACTGGCCACAATCGCTTTAATGTCTCGTTTACTGTGACGCGGTTCATTCAACTTTAAAATGATAAAACGTACTAACATAGAAGAAAGAGTACAAACCAGTAAAGAGTTTGAAATCAATGTTGAATTTCAGGACAGCTTGGTGATCTGCAAATCCCCGATGAAATGTTGATATCGGGTATCATAGTCATTCAATAAGTCGCAAAATGCTCGAATACAATTTATAAAGCAAAATGTGAATTAAATTGATAACTAAAAATACCAGTATGCCAGTTTTGCCGTGTCAAGCTGTTACGATCCAGAAACTCCTTAATTCACATCGAGTATATATCCTTCGAATTCCATCTATTGTTGTCATAAGCGGAGATTTAATGAATAAATAATTCATATATCCTAAATGACAGCTTCTAAATAGCGAAACAAGCCAATGTATGCTGTAAGAAAGTTCTGACACGAGACTCTAATGGGGGCGGCCATTGTTGAAAGTTGAAACACGAACGCCAACTCTGCTAGGCGAATGTAGAATTACCGAAATCCCCGCTACAAGTCAATATTTTTCAACAGAAGTGGGATATTGTTGTTAAGTTTTTGACTGTACCGCTGCTTTATAATATAAAAAGCCCCAGATGAAATTTTGACACTTGAAGGTCTTTACAGTGGGGATTTCGGTACCTGATCGTGCTTGTGCAAATATGCACTATGAATTCATACTGGGAATCCCAATAATAATGTTTATATTTTAGTTTTTCACGATCAAACTTGGATAAAAAAATGTTTCATCAGTGATTTCAGTGTATTTTGCAATATTCTATATTATTATCCGCAGTATTTTGAGAAATAATCAAAATTAAGGGGGATTTCTGGGGATTTCGGTGGATTTCTGGGGATTTCGGTGGATTTCTGGGGATTTCGGGGGATTTTGGTAATTACGGGGATTTCGGTATTTCTACGATCCGAGCATTGTCTCAATCAGACTGGCTCGGTCTTTTACATAGGTCTCCATTGTGAAGATTTTTTGATGGTATCATACCTTAGACTATGCTGAAACAGCATCGTCAAAAATGATTGGACATGAACTCAAATCATAGTTATATTCATTATGACTGTAATGTAAGATGTTGTACGCGTTTAGCATTAGATTCTAAGTTTAGTTACAGAATAATATCAAATATTTGATTTAGGTATTTCTGTCAAAGGCTTAAGTAAATGTGTGTCCAGTTTACAAAAAAGGCGATCCATCCTGCTAAATACCACTGAGGTCTTTGAAAGAATATTGCATAAACACATTTTTAATTTTCTGAGTGCAAATTCGTTTTTTTCACCCACTCAATCAGGCTTTTTGTCTGGTGACTCCACAGTCAATCAGCTGACATATATTTACGAAACATTTTGCAAAGCACTAGACAATGGCTTTGAGGTCAGAGCTGTAATCTTCGATATAAGTAAAGCTTTTGATAAAGTATGGCACAAAGGTCTTTTATGTAAACTGCAACAAGTAGGCATTCGAGAAAAACTATTTTCGTTTTTGTCTAATTATCTTTCTGATCGTAAACAAATAGTTATCTTATCGGGATCGTCCGGATCAACCCCTATTGAAATTCTCGCCGGAGTCCCTCAAGGTTCTATTTTAGGACCACTTATGTTTGTAGTATATATCAATGACATTATTGCTGACATAAATGCACACATACATTTGTTCGCTGATGATACCAGTCTTTTCATGGTCGTTAACTCGCCTAACGAAACTGCAGCCGTACTGCAATCAGATATTGATAAAATTTCTAGCTGGGCTAACAAATGGATGGTTGGTTTTAACCCTTCAAAATCCGAATCAATGATTTTTTCTCGCAAAATAAATAAACCAAATCATCCACCATTGACCATGCAGAACATTAATATTCCAATTGTTGATGTCCATAAACATTTAGGAGTTTTTTTGTCAAATGACTGTAAATGGCATGCGCATATATCCATTATAAAGGAAAAGGCACGGACGCGAGTTTATATAATCCGTAGAATAAAAATAATTATTGATAGAAAAACGCTCGAGAAAATATATTTTTCGTTTATAAGACCAATCATTGAGTACTCAGACGCTGTATTTGACAATTGTACGCAATACGAAAAGATGAACTAGAGAAAATACAAACTGAAGCCGCGCGAATAACAGCCGGATGCACACGTCTAGTCTCATTAGAATAACTTTATAATGCATAAGAATGGGAAACTCTCAGTCAACGAAGACGTAAACATGAACTAATATTAATGTATAAAATGAAATCAAACAATGTTCCGAAGTACTTACAGTCCCTTGTTCCCGCAACAGTTGAATCGCGTAGCAATTACTCAGTAAGAAATTCGTCACATCTCCAGCCAATTCAAGTGCGAACGTCACTGTATTCCAATTCGTTTTTACCGTCCACTGTATCCGAATGGAATAATCTTCCCGACGACGCCAAAATCGCTGAGTCGATCCGTTCCTTCAAAAGGCTTATTAACATTCATCGACCGATTCAAAATCCCATATTCTCGTACGGTAAAAGACGCTCTCAAATGTTACACACGCGCTTACGTACAAAGTGTAGCGCCTTAAACGACCATCTCTTCAGACGTAATATTGTTACATCCCCGTTATGTGTATGCGGGCATCAGGAAACGACGTCACATTATTTTTTCGAATGCATCCATTATGCACATGCTCGCGGCGACCTTCTTTACACAATATCCGTTTATTCCGTCCCCTGCATTGAAACTATTATATTTGTACACAACACGCTTGACTACCTAACAAATATCAAAAAAGCTGATGCTGTTCACACATTTATAGTTAATAGTAAGCGATTTGATTCGTAAATAAGCTACAGAACGACTCTCAACCTTTTTCTCTTCTTTTTCCATATCATATATTTCAAAACTACTTTTAACTTCTTCCCAGAACACTGCCACTCTATCTTTCACCTACAAATGTCAACTTAAATCTTCTTTTCACAATTGAAACACAATGCATGTACAAGGAGTTTGTATCTTTCTTTTACTGTTATTTTTATGTAATGATCAAAATCCGATCATGTTCGCCTGAAAACATGTAATTGTATTTGTATAGGGAGAAGAACTATATAAGACATTGTCTTTCGTTCTAATCCTATTCAAACATGTTCACTGTATTCATAAATGTGACATATAATGCCATGAAAAAAACACAATGTGTATTGTTTGAAATAAATATTTTAAACTAAAGGCTTAAGTATCCCCCTGACTTACTGACAAACATAATATACTTTCTACCGATCGAACGTCTAATGGTCATGGAGGAAGTGTAAAGCATGCATATACTTGTACGCGTGTGATAAAAGTATATTTCAACAACGACAACATTTAGTTGCTCGTAAGCATACATTTAGCATTTTAGCCAAATGCAAACTACACGAGTGTAATGGCATGGATGATAATAATTATGAACATTATGTAATGGTAGAAGTTAACACAGATTTAACTGATTCATTACATATGATACGTTCCTTTAGCATCGATCATGCCAGTTGTTATTAAAATAATGAGATAAAAAATACACTGTTCTACATAAATAGTATCACTTTAAAATTTATCTTGGCTGTTGTTTGTAACATAATTGGATTGATAATTCGTTTTACTACAAAATCAGTTTCACTTTAAAAATGATTTAGTATATGACTTATCAAATAATGAGAAAGATAGTATACCTAAATGAATTAATCTGTTTCTAAATTGTTCCTATAAACAATTCGCATTATCTGTTATCCCGAGCAATATTGTGTATCGAACTCGTTCTATTTCTAATCTTTGTGATGATATGCGGTTAGTGCTATTTTTAATTGTTTCGTTTTAATTTTGTTCAGATATTGTTCTGTATTAAACGTATCTTGATGCGGCAATATGTACTAAGTCTTGACGAATTATTGATTTAAGTGTACCAGTGTTGTTTTTAATGAACAAATAATCGTTATTTGATTAGATTGTTGTGTATATTTGTTCAGATTTTTCTGTCAGGGTCTCCTGTTCAGTCCAAACATAATTTAAATCCAGTTGCTCTAGTATTGATTTGATTTGATAAGCGCAATTTCTTTTGTTGTACGTTATGTTTTGTTCAGCGTAATTGAGCGCATATGTTATTTTCCTGAGACTATTATCTGTAATGATATTATTTTAAACCAATATTTAAATCTGTAATTTTGGCACCACATAAAAGGGGTATCGTCTGAATTCGCCATACAGAGCTGATAGATTTGTTGATTTGTTGACACATATATTTTTTTACTTGTATACATAATCTCTTATTATTTTCCTGACTCTTGTCCCCAGATTTCATCAGAATAGTGAAAAACGAGGGTTACTTATGTATATAGAAGATTTATTTGTTCTGTAGTTTGGAACTCATATTGGTTTTCAAGTGACACACGTCTATGAAGCGCTCTGTTACCGTGTTCTGATTTTATTGTTTCATAACACTTTTCGTTTTTAAATAAAGTTACATCAAAATATTTGAATGATGCAACGAAATCTAACGGTTCACCATATAGAGTTTAGTTAGAACGTTTTTGTCGATTTTTTTTGTTCGAATATATTTATATTAGTATATACACTTTGGGATAAATTGTGGCTTTTTTTAGCAAATGTAGTCAATTGAAACGCTCAGAATGTAATTGTATCATGTTTATGGTTAGAATATGTGCACTATATGTAGATTACGGTAAACACTTTTAAGCATGAAATAAACGTATCGATTATACTTCAAGTTAGATATTGATGTATTTGGCATGTTTATGTATCTCATTTTTTATCGATATATTTTTAGGAATCATTAATTTAGAAGAACTACAGTCTGCATCGTCAATACAATTTGAAGACGATGTACATCTCAAGGAATATGAAACAGACCTACAACAGATACAGTTAAATGAAGTCATTTATGGTATGAATATCACTATGCATGTTTCCTTCTATTTTTTTTCTATGCTACTGATTAATATAAAATGCTACATAACACTCTAGATTTTGAAGATTCATTAGTATACATTAAAATAGTTTGAATTGCATGGCAATGATATGATTATTAAACTTTATGATTAACTGTTTCTAGAGATTTGAACCGGAGACGACATGCACTTGATACATTTTTGGTTTCATTCCATATCGACAAGTTAAATTTTAGTTCGCATACTATCATTTAGAAGTTTAAATTTAACTTTAATTTTGATTTTTAGTCTTCAATTTTCTAATAAATTTGAATTGTGATGATATGAGGTTAAAGTTATATTTACATTTAAATATTTAGTGTGATTTGTTTCTCCTTACAACCGGTTTAAACCAAATGTTCTGCATCGATCGTTTTCATGCCGTGACCCGAGTTGCATTGATTTTTTATTTTTGTTTAGTATTTGTGTATTATTCATTGTGCATGCACTGTTTGTCATTCTGTTTGGCTATTTATTCATTTACATATATGTAGGACTACATGTTAACAAAAAAGTTCTCTACTGCAGATTTAGCTGCACTTTTACTGTGTCTATATTGAAACTGCTATTTACGATTTATTAGAGAGGAAATCAAACATGGAATAGCATCCGTGAAATCATTATTCAAAGATGTCATGGAACGTTCAAAGACGTTGAAAGAAACGTTGTCGTCCAGTGCAGATAAAGAAGTGGGAAGTACCATAAAATAATTGTGAGTTGTAATTTCAGATAGAAAATGTAGAGTCTGCAGATATAGTACAGTTTGTCATACAAACTGTTTAATCCGATCGACTTAATTAGGTGCTTGCATGCTTGTCAAAAACATGATATCGAATTCAATTGCCAGCAAGGTCTTATTAAATTAATGAAGATAAGTCATGCTATTATTTGTGTATCCCATAATTCATATCTTATTATTTTAGTTATAGTTAAAATACAATATCCGACTATGTATTTTCTTTGCTAAAAGACATTACAAGAGGGTATTGTGTTGTTGGGGAAACCATAGAATCCTCAGGAAACTTAACCTATTCAGTATGTTATCAAATAGCCTAACTCACATGCGCATGAAGCGGGGATTCAAATAGTTTGCTAACGCCATAATCCTTTTTGATTGACTTTATTACTTTTTATTCAGATTACGAATGAAAAGCGTAAGTGACTGACCGCCTTTACATTACTAAAATACAGTTTACTATGATGAGAACCACGATATTCAATTGTAATTTCCTGCAACGATACCTATTCATCCAACAAACGATCGCTAACATTGTACATGAACATGTGTTTTAAATATTGTCCTACAAAAAAGCATTTTGTATCTTGTTAAATCTATGTTACCAGACCACATCTAGCGTTTAAATTTGGGCTATTGCTATAAGTAACATTTGATGTGTTATGGGTAATAACTTAATTTTTCGAAATATTTAACGAAATATTCGTTGATTTTGAGTGTTTATGGGCTTTTAATTATGCTTGAAATGTAGAGAGTTGCACTGTAAAGACATTTCCTACGTTAACGCATAGGTATAAATTTTGATTATCAAGTTTGTGAAATAAAATACTTCGTACTTTACTCTTGTTCACAATTAATAACACTCGAAAGATAAAGCGAGATACGGCCATTGTTTAATAAATACACGTGGCTTTGGGCAGCAAATAAACAAGAGGTGACGAAAACTGAAGGGGTATGAATGTTTTTCCCGGAAATCTAATAACGTTTATTGTTCTTATAATTGTAGGACATCGAAATGTTCGGAAATGGTGGATATGGCGGCAGAATATGAAACAGCAATTACCCAGTGTAAACTCAATGAAAAATGGTGTCAAAAATTGGTAAGAATAAAACAATAGTTACCTTTTTTACATGTATAAATAATATGAATAACACGCTCAATGTATTATGATAAATACATTAATAATCTGATTGATAATTGTGATTATAGTATTAAATTCAATTCAAATATTTTATTTAAGTCTCAATCACATTGCATGTTCATACTACAATTTACACATACAATATAACACAATGACATGAATGTAACCAGTCATAAATGACTTATGATAGACTGTCCATTTTAAAAGACTTTACATTAAACATGACTACAACATTTATAAAAAACAAGAGTTTTCATTCAAATTAAAACCATTTTCACCATAAGAACATACTAAATGATATTCTAACTAAGACTCTGTTTATACATATATACAGTAAAAGTAAGGTTATGTCCTAGAGTATAAAAATTGTTTGCGTTCATAAAAAATCTTAAAACAGGTTTTGGCAGCAACATTATCATTTTTAAAAGTCACAAGTAATTTTTCATCATCTGACAAATTTTCATAACTGACACTTGGTATATTATTTATTACAGAAATAAGTTATGTTCTACACTCATACACTCATTGTACAATGGGCAATGATATAGTACGTGCTTTTCATCTTCTACAACATTCTGGCAATAAAGACAACATCTATTTTCTAGTGCATAATTCTCATATCTTCCCGTCTCTACTCGTAATGGTGCAACACCGCATCTTAATTTTGTAACAGCTGAACAATAATTAAAAGGTATATTCATTTTCAAATAACTCTCTGTACAAAAATCATATTTAAAAATTCGGTAAGTTCTCAGCTTGTTTCCACTATTTCCTCTGATAGATGTATTTCTATCTATCAATGCTTTTCATTTCAACTTTTCAACATCAAACAATTTATCTTCAATGTAGTTAATTACAGGTTTAGAGTTGCCACTAGCAAGATTCAACAAGTCAATACAGTTAATATTTTGAAGACACTTTTTCAATATAAAATAACTATTTCTACCATAAGCATTGTTTGACCACAAAAATACAACTTTATTCTTTCTTGTATATGTCATATTCATCACTCTAATGTATTGTCTGAAAACTGCACCCCAGAGCCTAACATTAAGCGGTTTCCATCCTAGTATGACATAGTATGACATTAATTCTAAGAGAATGGAACCCTACCAAAATGACAAATGTGCTTTCACACGTATTACAACTTTGATCTGCACACTTGTTCACAATTTATACTGTTTGTATTTCAATTGGTCAGCACAAAAATATGTAATCGAATTGATAAACGAAAACGCATAGGAGCTAGAAAGGACCCGAGACGAAATTAATCAGTGAGAAGAACAATGCGAAAAAGATTGGTATATGCACTGTTGTGTTTTATTTCATTTCTTGAATAAAACCACGCATGTGAATAATTATTGTTTTATTCAATGTATACGCTTATAAACGGTACCATCAAAGTCCTCTTCTTATCTTACATAGACGATAATTTAAGGTGTGTTGAATACTGAAACGATGTGTTCATTGTTTACCGTCCAGCAACGACTTTACGATGGGTATCTGGCAAGATGATACAGTTGAAACAGAGTCATTGGTTTCAAACGATCAGCGGTAAGCATTTTAGACGACAATATTTATAAACTGTTAATATTTGTTGTATTCATAATAAACACGTGCGAATACTCTTAAAAAAAATGATTTTATGAATCAGTGTATGGTTTTAAGTAGGGATGTCAACGAATATCCGAATATCCGAATATTCAGTCCCGGACCGAATATTCGGATACTGTTTTCCTAATCGAATATTCGGAAGAAAAAATAAAAAATCGAGTAATTTCAAAGAATTTGTATTCGTAAAATTTGCTTCAAACATTGTCAAAAAAGTTGTTCCTCGTGTCATAATGTTTATTCCGGTTGGCTCGATAATGCGTCGCTATGGTGATGACAGTATACCGGTCATAAATCCCGCTAACAAAGCCAGACACTTTGTGTCAAAATTATGATAGGTGCAAATCGCGTCGGCAATCAAAACACCGACCTGCACTTGATACAATGACTCGAATTACATTTAAAATTATCAAAGATTAAATTAGTAAAGGAAAAGCCAACTTTGTGAAAAAACAAATAAGACCGTATGGCAATTAAAACACCGACCCGTCTTGATCTACTAACTCGAATTACATTTAAAATGATCAAAGATTAAATGAGTAAAGAAAGAGCCGACTTGGTGTGAAAAACAAAACAGATCGTATGGTTATAATCACGTTGTCCAATCAAAAAAGCTTTTCGAAAATAATTTACTCAACCTCTAATGAGTATTTGCGTATCGTATGGTTAAAACATTAATTAATTACTCAATATTCAATCAGGTATTATACTTAAAGAAATGTTTTTGGTGTTTTACCCTCATTTAATTGAAAATATTATAATTGCTACACGCATAAAGTAAATATCTGTCCAAGCAAAATGCCACCTACGCCTTCCGCTGCTTGGAAGTATTTCACGACATCATCCGATAAGAAGTCGCCGATCCAAGTGTCTTTTAATTTTGGCAACTTTAAAAGACTGACTGTTTAGTCTGTTAAACAGGTTCAAAGTGTGTTGTGGTTATGTACATAATTCGTTAAAGTTCAGCTTTAATTATATGTAGATCTAACTGTTTTGTCATGTAATTATTTTGTCGTCATGTAATATTATGTTTCTTGTTCTATTGTTGATGTACGATATTAATAGTTTAAAAACAGTTTTTGTCATTCAATTTTAACAATAAAAAGTAATCAGCAAAATCAGCTTCGAATTAGCGACGGCAACGCTGTGTCAATATTCAGGCACGTCCGGTGAACTTCCGGTAAAAACGAAAGTAGAATTCATGGAGTAATGGTACGGTAAACAAAGTTGACTTTTTCCAACAGATGTTGACCGAATATCCGAATATTCGTTCGGAAGGGTGACCGAATATTCGAATACCGAAATCGGTATTCGTTGCCATCCCTAGTTTTAAGCTCGTCGTGTCGGAGAAGAAGCATGCTTTTCTACGGACCAAACGTCGGCTTAAATTGCTTTTCTAAACATTGTTTTGAATCATAGTATTACGTGTGTTTCCCTTACATCCTTCCCCCCTTGCCTATATAACAAACAAAAACAACTCTGTTTTTTGTACTAGCCACTTGCACTCACATACCGGGTGTCCGTTTATTATAAAAACTAACATCCTAGCAACCATCATAAAATATACATCACATAATAGCACGCATGAGAATACACTCTCTACTCAGTCATCATACAGTATCTTCCTATGCCAATTCAGTTCGATACATCTAGAAACGTTTTAATTCCATATATCATTTCCATAATATGAAATATTCACAAATTACTATAAAAATAACATGTACACCATGCGCGTTCCCAAGGTTGAATGACAAAAACTTACCACTGTTGTATGTATGTATTTCTTTTGACCTTGCAGTCAAGGATAACCCATGAAAGTGCAGGCAATTATTTCCAATGTGGTCCTTTTGGTTTTGCTGAAGACACAGCAAGCGGAAGAGGCAGTGTTGAAATACAAGGTATCCGGATGCGATATCCTAGCTCTTTGCGAATAGATCCCTTTGTTCTTTTACGTGCTCAGTGTATAGCACCGATACACGCGATAATTACTTGGGTTTCATACCAGTACATCTCTAGTTGGGTGGGAACACTTGAAGAATTTCTGAAATTTCCAGTGCCCCGGCCGGCAATTGAACCGGGGACCTCTGGAATGGTAGACCAGTGTGTTACAACTCGACCACCGCACCACCAACTCATTCACGAATATTCTCGTGCTTCTTCAGCGCCCCTAGTGGCAAATACATACTTAAGGGAAAGACATTTTCGTCTCATTTAATAAATTTCAAACGCCGATAATTATATACATCATTTAGTCTATTATTGCTTATTTTTACACAGTACAAATTTTGTCAACATATTGATGGTAAGTATCACACCTCACTTGGGATTGTAGAAAGGGTACACACTGTCACGGTCTACGGCGTGGATATTTAACTAAACTAACCCGTGGCTGCTAATAATTTAACTCTTATAAAATAAGGCTTAGTTGATAAATTACGCCATGTTGTTTCCTCTCATTTTATATGGAGGAAAAATCAACATTCGTTTATATTGTAAACAAACATTTCCCATGAATTAACACGTTATGAGTTTTCTTTGTAATTAATTACGTCCTAATTAATCAATACTCGATTTGTTTATTGCAAAAGTTAAAGGGATATGCTGGTATTACCTTACTTACAGTACACCAAATTATTTCAATGCGGTAGACATATGTTCTTGGTGATGTGGAAAACGTCATGTTTATTGAGCCATATAGGATGTGTGTATGCCACTGTTTTATCATTTACAGAGGACAATGGGAATATTCAGCGGAAGTTGAGTTGGAGAAAATTAATCAAGTGGAACGAAGTATACACATACACCTTGATAATGATATAGGGTAAGCTTCATACATAAGATTTGCTGACCACAATGGCTTCATACAGTGTTCAAAGCAGAAATGTTAACACCATTCGAGGGTCTATTTCTATATTAATTAATAGGCTATATAATATTTCGCACACAAACATAGCGCCTATTCAATAACAAATGCGATTATTGTATCTGGTACATTAAGCTATTTTAAAGGGACATTTTCACGTGTTTGTAAATTTACATAATTGAAAACAAGTATTAAAGATTGTAACAATTTCGTTATAGGTATAATATTTTCGATGAAACAGTAATACTTAACATTTACCATGCTCTAAAATATCCATTATATGCATCCTTTGACGATTTAAAAACCTGAACATTATAAAGCGTTAGAAATGCGAAACGATTGATTAATTTGGAGTTGTGTTGTTATCGTTATATTTTTCGACATAACGAGGGTTGCTTATATAAAGCTTACAATACAGCAATACCTTAATGAACATGGACGGCCGTGTGTTTTTGTTGTCAGACTTTTACACAATGGTCAGTTGTTCGAGCAATATTTAGGATAACCGTTTTTTTCCTCAATTTTATTCTTGTTTTTTACTTGAGTTATTAAGTTCCCATGTTTACATTTATCAAGTTCAAGCATTGAATTATAAACTGCAATAAATGCAAAATGTTGTTTAATCTGTCGTGTTACGGCAATCAAGATAAAGACATGTATTACTTGTATTATGTATGCGTATGGCAGAGAGCAGATCAACGTGTAAGGGACGAATACATATCTATTATGGACCGAACAAAGTATCATAACGTTTTAATATTTACGATTTTAATATATTAACTCAATGTAATGCCGTTCGGAGATTTTACTTAAACCTTTTTCCGTGAATTTCGTTGTTGACACGGATATAATATTTTAATTGTAATCGATATGAAACAGTTTCTTTTTTAAATAATCACTTGTGTTATTTGTATTTTCATATTTGTCGAAGTATGTAGATATCTTTTGAATCATTGCGTTATCTCAGGGGTTAACCATTTACGCTACGGGTAAATATAATAGTGCACATGTAAAACTGGTTTCTCCAAAATTTTGAACTATTACATATGTTCGTAAAATGTTAGACACTAGTATTCGCATTTCATCTACGGGAGAGAATGATTGTAAAATAGTGTCCAACAGTGAACTCAACTTTAAATAAAACAAGCTCTGAGTATTAAACATTCCTGTGCTATACATGTAATGAAAAGACAAGAATCCAAATAAGCCAATTACGTTTAAGTTCTAATTGTCTTGAAAAAGAAGTTGGTAGATATAGTAGGTTGTCCCGAGTAGAGCGGAAGTGTAAACTCTGTAACTAGAATGTTTGTGAATTCAAATATCACTTACTAATATGTTGTCCATTATATAACGATTTACGTATACAAAATAATATCTGGATATCATGGCCTAACATGAGTAAATACATATCCATGATGTACTGCACACATGTGTTTAATTGCACAATGTTTGGTCGACACATTCAAACTTAGAGGGGGAATTTAAATAGTCTAGCTATTGTATAATTTCATGCTACCAAACATTAATGTGTTTTATAGTCACACATATTATTTGTTATGATTTTCATATTTGTTCATCTTTAATTTGTATTATTGTATAATGAGTCCCTGTCTTGGCCATATATCTTTTGTATAAATGTACTTGGCCAAAGGCAGAATGCCGGATTGCCAATACACTATTTAAATACCTTTTATCACAGTTGGCAGCTGAATTTGTCTTGTTTACCTGGTGTTGTAACATAATAAAAAAACACTTGCTGTATACTATTAAATCATTTGAATACGGTTATCCTATGTAATTCTTTATAAAAATACATTTTATACTGTATATATATATGACTATGTAAACCAAACATTAGTGATTTGTGTAGATGATTGTGTTTCATCGAGTTATACGTGATAAAAATCATTAATTTGTATTTACTTTAGAAATGTCTTTCATATATGTCGGTACGAAGTATAGAAATATACAATGGTTTTATTTTGCATCTGATCCATATGTGTACATGTATTCACATAATATTTATCCGAACTTACATCACTAATGAAACAAATATTTGCGTCCATTATAATTATATAGCTACATTTTTCACCATCACCTGCATTTGAAGCTTATAAAAATTATATATCGAGTAACTGATTAGAAGACATGATATATTTCATGCGTATTTATATTTAGCAATGCTTGCAACATTCGAAATTGCCAACACGTGGTGAACTCACTTAATTTAGAAAATATATTGATGGTTTAAAGGAGCTCGAGACACAATTAAGAGAACAGAGCGACTACATTTTGCGAAGGTACTTTTCGCGATTGTAAGAGAAATCTAGCAACATCTCCATAATGGATAAATCGTTAAACGTAAATGATAAAAATATAATTGTGTGCCAGTCTTGCTTTTGTTGCAATGAAACCACATTATATAGAACCTGTGTTGTGATTGTTTAAGCATGCGAATTCCACAAATTGCATCACGGACAATCAGGTATAAAGGAAACCGCTCGGATTATTGAATGACCGTATGAGATCTTTATTATGTATATGGTTTGTTTTTAACTGGTTTAAATTTCTTAAGGCATTAATTTGATCTATCCAAAGCGATGATAGATTTATATTGAATCATATTTGTTGATTGTGTTTTCGTGTCTAGTATGTGTGTGTAACACTGTTTGGCAATTTGCATGCTAAGTACGTTTTTCCTTCGCATGTGCAGTAAGTGTTGAATTGTTTATATTTAAACAAATTTTTTATTGTGTTTTACTTACAGGTCTTGAAGAAACGAACTGAACAGTTTCCATTAAAGACCTATAATGCCACATTTCAACAGTATACGTAAAGTTTACAAAACACATGCGGAATTGTGTGTATGCTCTCTTGTATTGTGTTATTGTCATGATTGAAGACGTTGAACTTCACAGATCATGTGTAAATAGCTTAGCCTTGCACAAAATATGAGAAGCGATATCAATTGGCAGATGCACATACATTCCCCTGTAATTACAAATTAAGAGCGTGCAATTATTGCAAAAAAATAACATAAAACAAAAAACATCAGAAAATTAATGTATTCATTTGTGTACTTATTTTATTTAAATCATACCAACACGTGTAATTGTTTTCATTTACATGACTACGTACGTTACCTGTAACTGTAAATAAAAGAATAGAAACTGCTTAAATGCCTTGGTTAATCCGTCAGAATTTTACTCACCAAATACCGTGGGTTATACCTATACCTATTTTTCTCATACTGTGCAATTACTAAGGTTATCGTTAATCAATAAACACATGCATAGTAACAATTGAGTTAAAAATTAATGCATCAGCTGACAGACAATTGTGTAGATAAAAATAGTATAGTTAAATAGATACACAATGGAGGGGACGTTACCTTGACAGTATATTTTGAATCATTATTTTTAAAGTCTGCCCTGATTAAAGTATGTAGTAGAGGTAGATTAGAAATAAAACTGTATACGTGCATGTTCATGAAACAAATGATGAACTTCAATATGGAGTGTTCAATAGTAAGAAATACTTCGTTGGGCG
>NC_068370.1:40845210-40877710 GCF_020536995.1 Dreissena polymorpha | reverse complement strand
TCAATCCAAAAGATAACCATTGTTGATTTTTTCCGTTTGTGGATATGTTATCCAAAGAAGTTATCTTATTGTACAAAATTGCACCTCGCCAAACAGGCGAGACACAGAATGCACATTTCAACTGGTTTCGCGGATGTGTCATTTCGGACGGCAACAACTATTTAAATTTAATGGCCGAGACGTTATCAAACTGCACGAAATGATATTAAAATGTTAAATATTAGTATTGTAAAAGACGAAGATCAGCGTCCATGTGCACACAATCATATCGACGTATACGACAAAATCCGCATAATATTTCTATATACTACTATATAGAGAGTATGTATTATAATAAGAAGAAGAAAAAGAAAAAATGTACATAGCTTTTTGTTGTTCCTTCGTTTTTAGAAATGAACAATTCGCCTTTTATCTTAATATACCAGTTTAACGTTGCGCGTGTGACTCACTGTACTGTGTGGCATAGATAAATAAGAAATTTAGACATATACTAGTAATTTGAATACCGGCATAAATTATCCGTCATTTTACTATGTTTTATTTATTTAGAAAAATGTCGGAAGGCCAACAAACCGGTTACGCTGGAGAGGAAAAACGCCCAGAAGAAGGTTGGTGAACAACCAATGATGACAGTCGATAATGTAACGATGTCTTCATACACTATAAAGGACATGCCGCCATTAAGTGGGATTCTGGGTGCCTCTGCGTCCGAAACCACCATCGGTATGCAACAACCAGTTTATCCAAATTCTTAAAAAATATATATTGATAATGAAATCTCCACTGCTAGGAACACTTTATTATTATTACAACACAAAATTTTTAATATCTAAAATCATAAACCACTGACAGGAGTTACACTGTTAAGTGCGTATTTTTTCTGTGTCAGCCTATAGTATACATGTAACTATTCTTACCTACCATTCAATATAGTCACATAAACCCATTTTAAACCATACATATTTTTATTCTCGTTAGATGCTGAGCGCAGCGCAACAGGGTTGGTTGAGCTGCTAGAATTTAATGGTAATTAAAGCCATTTTATATTTACTTACTTTTTAGGAAACAACTTGCATTCCGCGCTACATGGTCGCACACAAATTACAATGTCACTGATAAAGCAGTACACACTTTTATGAATAGTATTGTCTTTATTGTTATGTGTGGTCTTTGAAAGAGCTCATTTATTTGTAAGTCAAATGACACTACACAAATTAGTACTATGCTCACAAATGCTTAAATGGGATTTAAAGGGGCCTTTTCACAGATTTTGGCATTTTTTTAACTTATTCATTAAATGCTTTATATTGATAAATGTAAACATTGGATCGTAAAAGCTCCAGTAAAAAATCAAGAAAAAAAAATAAAAAAAGGAAAAGAACATTGCCCGGAGCCAGTGACCCCTGGAGTCCTGCCAGAGTCCTGAAGTAAAAACGCTTTAGCCTACTGAGCTATTCCGCCGATTACACATTATTGACGTATTTTATACCTTATATAAGCAATCTTCGTAGTTTCACAAAATTTAACGACAAAAACAGAACTCTCCAAATTATTCAATCGTTTCGCGTTGCAACGCTTTATAATTTTTAGGTTTTAAAATCGTCAAAAGATGCATATAATGGCTATATTAGAGCATGGTTAATGTTCAGTATTACTGTTTCCTCACAAATATCATAACTAAAACGAAAACTTACGAATCTGAAACAACTTTTTTCAATTTTGTCAATTTACCAAAGCGTGAAAAGATCCCTTTAAGGAATTGACACAATTATCGTATTATTATCTGTTTTCTTGCAATTATGCTTACATTATGTTAAAGCGTGCGTTTGTTTATAAATTGTCCCATGCTATTGTATTAGATATCGAAACGACACCGACCAAAGCGGGGATCAGCTTGCCAACGCAAATGAGGCTACATAAAGGGAAAACAATAATATGGTTACTTATATTAATATCTCAATATAAGTATGTATCTATTATTTAAATCTTTCAATGATGTTTTTGTTTTTACAAATTAGGCTTCTTCAACTTTGGTGGAGATAGAAACGGAAGTGGCCGTAAGAAAACCGTTAATGGCAAGTTATATTACTTTTACTTTTATTACATATGATATAGCAATATGTCAACGGAGGTTAGAAAGCTAATCATTACTTATTACTTGAACAAATTCATTAAAACCTCTATGATCACACGTTACCTGTACTTTCATATGTGAAAGTGTTTTCGGTTGACACTTTGCTTTTCGTGTTCATGGGAAGCAATGATGCGCAAATGGGTTCCGTCGATCGCCGCAGTTACGGATGGAAGCCCAGAGATTTTGCAACTTATAACTGATTCCTTTATGTCTGTCGTCGGTAATTTAATTATTAGTTCTTTAAGTTCACAAAATTGGTTGGTAACTACTCTGGACACAACCCTTGAAACCATTGCAATGTCAACCCCAAAAGTTTTTCATATTATTGCAACAAATTTCAAATTACTTGTTGACTCGGTGTCAAGGGTTGTCTCAGTCCTGTTTGTCTCCCAAGTATATATCCAATCAGTCTTTTTACACGGCCGATACTGTCAGGTGGAAATCTAAATCGTCGGCGTCTTTCTTCAGGGTCATAAGCTTCCGAAAACCGTCAATTCGTCGAAAATGACCAGACCGTCTCGAAATCGGTATTTTAATGTCTGCCACGTTGCATTTGTTATTCAGATAAAGATAACTGAAGTCAAATACATTAGCTATTTCATACCCTAAACTTGCACAACAAGTGCGCCTTTTTATACACTCTCTAACAAAACAGATATCATAACATTGAAGATTATCAATAGTTATCCGCTAGATAAGAGTTGTCTAGATTTATACGATTGGCTTCCGTAGCGTACGAAAAAGAATGAATATTGATCCTTTACTTTAATTGAGTCTGTCAGATCGTTGACATCTGTTTTTGTTACTGATCATAGCTCTACACTTTTGAATAGTGCTCCCATAATGCAATACTTTTATCTTAATATTGTTGATGGCATAACAAACAACACATATGAAAACTAATCGATTTTCAGCAAAACGATCAAACTTCTTATTGAAAAGACACGAGATACCTTACCAAGGGAATCAATAAAACATATAAATTACAAACCAGGGATTTTTCATTATTCCACCCACCAGTCCCCTACTGGTCGGGTAAAGGTCCCTAACAATTCAATACGTCATTTAATCATTAATTGCCCGTTATTTGTTCATTTATAATTTTGTAGAAATGGGTGAGCAGACGAATAGATTGACACAAAAAGAAAAAGTTTTATTTTTTTTAGAAACAGTGCTTTGAATTTTGGCCTATTGTGAAAACTGAATGGGTCAAACATGACCCTGTATCGGTATACCAAGTTTTGTCCAATACTCGTAAGCAATGTCATATAAATTGAAGAATGAAATAAAATGATATGCACTTTTCTTGGAATTAGGATGTTCTTGTAGACATGGAGAAAAACAGACGGACGGATACCCATACGAATGGATTGACAGGCATGCCAACAATAATAAGAGAATATGAAAACAAAAAGTCATGATTAAATTGGATGTAAGTTTTGAGTAATTCCGATAATTTATTGTTTGTGGCAAACAGAGAGAAATGCGGATGAACAGAGGGAGGGACAGTCAGGTAGGCGAACATAACACATGTAACAGAATGTGTACACTAAGATTCATTATAATGTATATTTTGAAAAAAAAAACAACAATTTAAAGTTTTCTATTGATGATTTCAGTGACTTGACCTTTGACATACTTAAAAAAATGGGACATGTACACTACTCATATTTCCCGTTTTATGTTTACCATGTTCAAGTGCGGCAATTACAGTATTATTTGGGAAATCGTATGTACAAACTAACCGGTAACGGACTGACGAAAAGGCCGACGGACAGAAAGACGGACACACGGAATAAAAAAGACGGAAAGACAGAGAAACAGACCAACAGGCAGGTATAAAGGACGGAAACTTTACTTTAAGATCCCTCCCGGGAAACCATTATAATACTAACAGACAACGGATGTTAAACTATGATGTATATGCCATATTGTGGTAGTAAATTAAAATGAACATGTAGAAACATTATCAGTCGAAAATTTCTTGTCAGCTAAACTTTTGTTTAAGGAAAATGACCAATTTTCAGTACAGTTAAAGACAAAACATGCGATACGACACTTAACGTATGATCAGAATAAAGTGGGGTCTCAGCCTTGGGCATGTCAATTCGAAGCAATTTGGGTTTGAACCCTTTGAAGGGGTCTCAAACCTCATACCCAGTCCAGAATTACTCACAAAGCATACACGTGTAAAAATCGTAAAATCTTAATTAAACATAATAAAAGAATATTCATTCGATGCAACAAGTTCTTAATTAATCGATGGTTTAAATACACCAGAGCAACATGAATTATACATTTCGATCCTCGTTAATAAAAACTTGTTTCAAGTGTCAGCTAAATCCCTGCTTGTTACCACGATGTTAGAACTAGGCAAAGAAAAAAATAATACTCTAAATCATCATCTTGGCGCGAAGCAGGATGTTAAGTTTTCCCATATTTGGCTATGATGTATATGCATATAATAATTTTTCATTCGTGTCAAAATGTTGACATTCTCTGATTCTTGTTTTGAAGGAAACAGTGCATACGTAAGTATACCCTTTAGTTTGAATTGTTTTGTTTCGCTGACATTTGTAGAATACAGATTTAAATGCTTTCATAGAAGCATTTTCGATTAAGATCGTGCAAGAATGCGATATTTTATGTTTAAGTTAAAGAGCATATTAATTTATCAACACATAAATTGGATATATTGTTGACATCACCAGTGCTAACAATCCCTTTTCTTTTGTTTCCATGTTAAAGACGTTTAAAACAATATTAGAACATTTGACGATCGAATGCATCAAGCTCTTCGATGACACAGATCTAAAAGAGAGCGTACACAATATCGTAAACGGTGGATAAGAACATGTGAATAAATGGAACAATTTAACGCGACAATCTTTTTGGTTGGTGAATCAGCAAAAGGAAATTATCATGAAATCCCACACTATACAGGATGTGAACGCTTCATTAATTTTAAATGCAATATCGAAAATCATGGATTCCGTAAGATCAGCCAAGAATAAAGAATCATCATACATGGACGAAGTACGTGTATGCTTGGGGAAATGCAGAGATATTGCAACCAAAAAGGAGGAAAAGCTTGAAGGGTATCTAAGAATAAAAGCAGATTTGGAACGTAAAATCAGGACATTAGAGGAAACTATCCCGGTATGTTGAATGAGTTTTCATATATATTATATATTATGGTCGTACATCAACAAGATATCACTTATAAGCAATTAGTTTATAAAGCCATACATTTATGTTTTATTCTCTTTATGCGGATCAGACTTTGGAGAAAGAAGCTAGAGAATTCTACACAATTGCAAATCGACTTGATAATCGAGCGCGTGAACTTGATGATAGGAGGTGGTTGTTCACAAAGATAGCTATGGCTGTGATAGGAGCACTGTTTGTAACGCTGACAGGTTCGTTCATCGAAAAGTACGGATTTTAAATAAAAAGTATATTAATGTGTATATTAGTTATAGCAGCAATTTCCGTGTAATTATAACTACTAGTTTGTTTGTGTTTGTCGATTAACAAAATGTATCCGTAAACTTGGGTTTGCTTAGGTAAGTACGTATATATATATATATATATATATATATATATATATATATATATATATATATATATATATATATATATATATATATATATAATTATATTAGACATCCCAGACAGGTAGGGATATATTATGAACAATAGACGGCTATGTTTCTGTATTAACTAATGTTATACTAAATTGAAAGTTACATACTTAACTGACATTTGATATTTTGCAATGATCGTATGTTATCGTATTTATATTTAAAGCTGGCTTAATTTTGACTGTGGTGGCTGTTGCATTTTTGGCAAACTTCAATCTGAATACTCCGTCTGGGTGTCGTGATGGCGCGTGGGAGTGTAGGCAGAAAGCGATTGAGAAAATAAAAGAAATCGAAAGTCTGAAGAGCAATATTCGAGAAGTGAATGAGCTGCAAAATAGTATCGTCATAGTCAAATCGGATATTGGTAACGCGTAGTATTTAATGTAATCAAATGGTAAAAATTGTATGTGTATGCTGAGAATTACGAGACCCAAGTAATCCAAAAATTGATATATTACTTAAAATCCATGAATACATCTTTTATTTAGTGCACTCTTTGTTCACATTAGATTTGACTCATAGCATGAAGAGTGTATAACCGTTACTATCTAAAAGAGTACTTTTTTGTGTTTTCCTAATAGACGCTTTACATGGAATAGATAGAGAATTGAATGACTTGATGCAAGAGATAGAATCGTTGAACATTAAGAGTTGTTCAGACCATGTACTGGGATTGTTGCAGGTATTTATTCGCTATTATATGTCTTATTTTTTGCGTACATTTTTCTGATATGAACACTCGTCCATTTTAAATTCGATTCAGCCATCTTTACCGATTGTTTATACTATTTCTAAGAAGGTGCAGTCCCGTGCAGTCCTACTGACCAATTTGGAAGCTGATTCTCAACTTCAAAAATTTAAGGTAAATGAGTGAAGCTTACCGAATAAGTATTATTATATATTATTTGTCGGTCGGTCTGTCGGTCGGCCGGTTTGTCGGTTGGTCGGTATAAGACATATATCTTCCAGTTAACTATACATTACGCAAGTAGATTGATCATCATCGTCACATGGTAAACCCAGGAATGCAAATTCACATCGCGAAATAGGTGCAATAACGAAATAAAGAAAGACATTTGCTGGTGAAGTGACTGGGTGGGGAGAACATCAAGATCAACTTGTTCGACGGTAGACAGTGGTTGTCTAGGCTGCATTTCGGCCATAGTTTCGGTGCATGAAGGTGAACAAGGGGAATCAGTTGGATTGTTACATTTACTGGACTGAGCAAGAATGTTTGAACACTTTTGCTGCTGTTCAACAGATATGTTGGAATAATTGGTTATGGACTGGACATTTTTGTGCCCTGTTATGGCCATGGTTTCAATGGGTGGAATGTTTGCATTTCGAAGTTTTTTGACCAGGAATATGCGAACTGAGTGGTTTGTAATTCTCTTGTGCTTGAGAAAGCCGGCGTCTTTGCCATGGCCTTCAGCATCTGACCTAGCTTGTTGACACCCAATTGTTGACGCAAGAACCACTGGGATGCAGTGTCATTTGTGCGAATTGCCAGGTAGAAAGGGTGCTTACTTAAAGAAAAATCAGATGGACGCATTTCCGAGTACAGCTTGTAAATTAACACAGGATTTCTTGGTCCAGACAATTGTTTTCTACGGTCAAAGGGGAGCAACTCGAACTGACTTTTTCAAAGGGGAGCAACAACAACAGAACCTATTTGCAACATAGTGTTACATTTACCTAAAACTAGAGGTTTTAATGACAATAAATGACAACAAACACTTTTTTTGCTACTTTTCTTTGTTTTAAGGTCATTAAGATTGACAAACATTTGAGATTGTTTTTATTATTGATGCACTTGGCAAATACAGGTGACGAGGTGCGTTGGAAAAAGTAGTACCGGTTCGGCAGTTGATGACGTCATTTCGTGCCGTTGATTATAGCTGTGCCATTGATTATAGATTAAATTTAATCAATGAGGCTTTAATCAACCGAATTCGCTTAAAAGTGGGATAAATAAAATATAAACAACTCACTACGCATGCGCAATTTGCATTCCTGAGTTTGCCACGTGACGATGATGATCAATCTACTTGCGTAGTTTATAGTTACCTGTTAGTTACCTGGTAGACATACTCAGTACAATTTTATTACCGAATATACTGAAAATATGAAAACTTATCAACTTTTTTCAAGTAATGGAATATACCAGTCGTGATATTTTAATCAATATAAACTAATAATTGTAAAAAATACGGTATTTAAAACTTTTCTTTTTTCGTCAATCTGGTTGACCGCCCCTTAAATAAAAGACATCAAACGCATTAATTTTACTATCCTATGGTATCTTGTTACCTTTCTAACTTGGAGATTATAAATGCAACTGATGGCTATAAGTAACCGCAGGTGTAGTTGCTAGTAATCCACGATTATACCAGAAAGCAGTTCACCATTGTTGTTTACATTACCAAAATAACATGATAAAGAAGTGTGACAACATAAAAGTTGCGATTTGTTCTCGAATTTATTAATAAAATCATATATGTCTCTTTTTTAATGAACACACTTAGCTTTTAAACCTTAAACGAGTCCAATTTCAATGAGTCTGATACCGATCAGTTTAATATTCGATTCAATTAAAATGCTAATATATGAATACCGATTTGGATGTCGATGTCATCCATATATAACCATGTATCGATTGATACAAATAAATTAACTGGCTCATCAACTATGTTTAACAAATGTTCAGAAAAAGCTGGTTGATATTTCATACATATTCGCCTTCGTGAACAATAATCCATTGTGTAGATTTGTTTAACATACTATCTAATATGCATAGATCATGTGTTATGAGTTCAGTGTGAAAAGGTTTCATTTTAATGAAAGAGTGTTGGCTTGGTGTCGCTCCCAAAACTCCAACTTGTACATTTTGCAACATACTTATCTACTTTGCATTGAACATGTGTTTAGTTTTGACGTATGATTGCAGGTGGAATGGAACTCAATGGAGAGACAACTCAACGAATGCAGTATGCCCTTCTCGGATTTTATTTTCTGAGTTCTATGCTTCAACTCAGAGAAAAGAGTGTTTACTTGGCGTCGATTTGAAACAATGTTATTTAACAAGCACACATAGAATGAGAATATTTGTATAACCATTTGTTTTGTTAATTCCTGTTTGAGAGTATTGGGATTTGTACGCGAAATAATGTTTTTTAACCATTTTTATCTCGGATTATATAAATAAATGAACAATCATCATGCCATTCAATCTCTCTATATACTGTATACCGTGTTTTGGCAATATGTAATGTTGTTTGAATAATTCTTTGCAATGGAAACTTTAAGATGGAGAAATATGACATATGGCTCAGTAAAGCTTGTATACAGACGACGATATGATACTTAAAATGGATTTTGATTTTTAATCTCACATGCTTTGCTACTTATAATAAATGTACTATGTTTGAAAGAATTGATTAACACATTATTATAGCATGCGAACACAATTGTAAAGAGGTACAATACCCAGTGAACACCCAGCGTTGCTGCAACGTGGTATTTAGGTTGCATTCAAACGTTGCACTTTGGTTGTCACACTGGTGTATATGAACGTTTTTCTGACGTTTTTTCCCAACGTTGCTGAAACGTTGTATTTAGGTTTCATATAAACGTTGCAGTAATTTTTCATTTAAAATTAATACATTTTACATATTTATACAAAAACAAAACACATTTTCACAGCCAACCGCCCTTTTGCGTATTATATGCAGATATGGACACTGTCGAGTCAGTTTATTGAGGAGGCAAACCAGTACTTGGTGTCTATGAATGAGATTGTGAGAATGCTCTTCGAGTAGGAATCGAATTCAACAACTCCCGATCGCTAGACGAACACCTGATCCACTACACCACTGCGACATTTGAAAGTTTCGGCAAATTTTGTTAATTAAAACTTAAACAATTTATTTTATCCAGCGATTTTGAGTAAAATTTCATCTTAAGCATCTTTAAGTTTGAAGCCAGATTTTACGATTTTTATATGTGTTAAATTGTAATATATTGATAAAAATATGTTACAATAACACAAAATAAGCTCAAACAATTATACATTGAAGAATTGAGCGTTTCTTTTCATTTTAATATTCTGTCGTTAAATGTTCACAGATCGATAGTTAATAGATCGATAGGTTATGTTATCATACAAGGAAAATAAATAAAATAATTATTAGACAAAATAATAAAGTATACATTCCACCTAGAAGCGATACTGAATTCAAGGGAATAAAAAGTGTGAACAATTTCCTAGAAGCAACGTTGTTGCAACATCCTTCTAAAACGTTCGACCGACGTTTCGCGTGCAACGTTGTAGAAACGTTCGAAAGTGGTTACTAATGTCGCGACAGAATGCAGCGTTTCTGAAACGTCATTGCAACGTTATGATGAAACGTCCTGGTAATGTTTTGTATGCAACGTTATGGCAACGTTCGGTTATGGTTGCCGACGTTGCGACCTAAATATTACGTTTCAGCAACGTTTGTAAAACGACTGATGCCAACTGGGTACACTGAATTTATGTTTTAAAATACCACGTTTTCATAATAATCGTTGCTGTTTTATTTTGATACTACCACAAACATATTTAATTGTTAAAATTCCCGTCGTAAATTTTATAACGATATTTGTCAAAATATTAACAACGCGCGTTTATCTGTCCACTAGTCCATTTTACTCCATATTTTTAAACGCAGAAGATTTCTGTCTCAAGAAGGCGAGTTTGATCCTCTGTAAGCTTAAAATGTCCTTTTACGATTGAAAGATGGTTTGTTCAATATCTGCGTCAAAATACCGAAAAAACAACAACAAATAAACATGCACGTGTGGCTAATGAGTGTGAGAAAAGAATGAATTTGGTAGAAATTTTCACTCCTGCAATTTCGAATATGTTTTTTGAGTATTTTTTCAATCACCCAGAAATGTCAACTTCTAAGCAACAGCAATCTTATTCCATCCAACACAATAAACAAATTAGTCAAAATGAGAGATCACAGACACTTTGAAGTGTAAAAGTCAATCAGCTTTTAACAACTGGTTGTTTCACACCAATATTAAAGTGTGAAATCTTGAAAGCACATTGTCGGTCGGAGCCCCTTTAAGTACCAGCCGCTAATGATATATTCTAGTATATAATGTCGTGGGTGCCTTAAAATTGCAGAAGGTGGTCAATATGCTTTACAAGCTCACATTTAGAGATTAAAAGGAATACCAAATTGCATATTTTGGGCACAAAATAACTACTTGCCTATATTTAAGGTGGCAGTCTGGTCAAATAGGGGTTCATAAGCGGAGGACAATGTTTCTCAGTTTGGGGGTTTAAGATGGAAGGAAATATTACATTAAACAAGGAACATATCTAGGCAAGCGTTATACGCTTTGTAATAAGGTTAAACAAAGTAACATGGGTATAAAAGAAGCTCAGATAATTTCAGTCTTTCAAATAAGGATTCCTAGTACTTTTTTTGGGAACACGGCCTACCGCAGAATTCTCAACACAACACATATAATTGCTGCAAATCACCTTTCTATGTAAAGACAAGCAAATACGGTCAATACTGCTCTTAAATCACTGAATGAGTAAATCATGTGCCAAGTAAGACAAACAAAACTGGTGGCTGAAAGTGTCAAATAAAATAAAAACATCCATTTAAGCCAAATGACGAAGGGGACACTTGCTACAACCAAACTATGTTTAAGTCGGACGCGACACCCTTTCAAGCCGGAACCATGACTGTAAGCATATTGTGTTGGAACAATACAACGCATACGCTTATTGTAGTTTAACAAGCTGCAAATCGTCTCAGCTGTTCTGCATAAATGCTCAGGAACCAGGACAAACCTGTTCAGTTCCATCTTCCGCTGCCAACAACGCACGAGCTTTTTACTTGTCAGGTTGCGGAGCATTCAATACAAACTGCATGAGGAATTGTACGGCGGAAAGGGTTTGATTGACCACACACCTGTTGATGACAGTCGTCCACACCTTAAGCATCATAAATATGCTTATTTGCTTGTGAACATGAAAATAAATTAGTAGTATTACATATTTTGGCATCAACAACCCTTATCCAGTAACCCTCGGGTCAGACGCAGACATTCATTTAGTATCTGAAAAAGTCGAATTGATCAAAAGAAATAAATGTAAAATAAATATACTTTTTTGTATTTTTGGTGTATTTCTATGAATAAAGGGATGTGATTAAGCTTGTTATATTTAAGATTTTACTAAATATGTAGGCAGGCTCAGCTCCATGCATGCTGCCTTATCTGCACTGTAAAAATGTGCGCGATTCAATGTTGGTGTATCGGAGCTCTGTTTTCATGTTCATGCTTTACACACAAACTACTGTTGCTTTAGTGGCTTACATAGTTCATGGTGTTGAAGTATGACTTCATGTAAGACATAAACGCTACATAATCAACAAATATGCCTTTGAATTTAAGTCCGAAAGCAATTTAGCCCTTGTTCGGTCATAATAGGCTTGGTAGCTATTTTAAATACTGTTGCAGATCAAAATATCTGATTTCATGTTTAGTGCATTTATTTCCTATACTGTTGCTAAGAAATGACAAAAAGTCAGCTTTCATAGTCATAATTTTCACTTACAGATAATAGTTAATTGTATTCAGAAGTTATTTTAGGTCACAATATAATAAAATATTTTTTTAACAAATTCAATTTAAAAGTAACAACTTCAACGAAAAATAAAGTCAAACTTATGCGCGAAGACACCCTCATAAACATACATTTTCTTAAAGAGCATTCGATGCCGATTTGATTTAAAAATACAAAAGATAGGTCATGCACTATGTAAGAAAGAACACGACGCCAATCAACGGTTACTGTTTTACGGCCATTATTTTACCGGCTTTTCTCCAGTTGTAGAGGGTTTCTCGCTCGGCAAACCTCGCCTTTTCCTTCGCCATATCAACCTCGTCTGATATCACAGGATATAAAAAGTCACCAACCAACTACCAATTGTACCTCCCACCTATAGACTCTTGATATTCAGATTGTTCTCCAACAGATCGGGACAAAAGTCATTGCAATCAACTACATTTTTAACGTACTGCACTCCCGTCTAAATGATTGCGTGTCCATTTGTAAATCATCCGCTGACTGTGCCCTGTACACTTGATTTTATTTTATGTACCTTCAGCTCACACTCCACTTCATGATCTTATGTCAGCTTTTTTGTATGAACTGCTAAAATTTAAACCAAGCAAGCTAATGTGCGTAGTTGGACGAATATTTTTCGCTTCTCTGAAAAACTATTTCATGAAAGTTTTCAAGAACTAAACATGTATGGTCAGTTCAGCGGCATAAGTTAAAAGAATTATACGCAAATCAACAACTTTCTCCCTGGATAGGTTAATAACCTTTCATCTGAAAATACAACAATAATATGAAGAAAGATAGAGTTTTGATACAACTATCTCTTATTTTCTAGAGCACGCCTAACTATTATATATACCAAGCCCAGGGCACAGTAGCCGGGTCACTTAGTTTGATTGAAATGAAAAGTGAGTTTTACGCGACACCAATCATGTCGCCTTTTTGGGCTACCTACACAAGGGCGTTATTTTGTGGTACATTCCCGTGCGTCTCTTCGTGTATCGCGCAAAATATCGTGTATCGCGCAAAATATCGTGTATCGCTTCGTGTGTCGTGTGTCGCCCGATGAAAGAAGGGCGTGATTATAGATGACACTATCCGGATTCCGTATAAAACAGACCTCATCACCTTACATATTAGTTGATTTTATACAAAATATTCAGTTTTAAAGACGAAACGTTGCATTTAAATAAAGAATAAGTATTATTTATCATTATTCATATTTGCCTAAACTGAAGGTTTTTAAGGTAACCATGACTCAGATCGATGGTTTCAGGTGTCTGTTTAAAAAACACAAACAATTTAATCTCAATTAGCTGTTCTTTGTATCACTTAATATCGCTAAATGCGCAAATTCACTTCATTTGTTCGATAATTGTTCACGCATTCTTCATGTTCATATTAAGATGAAAGTTGGCCATTTGCAACACCCGGTGTTCACAAAAATCTTAGCATATGTGTTGGATTTCAGTCGATAACTGTAACAGAAACATACACACCTTAAAATACACCAGTTTTTTACCATAAAAGGCTGGTACAGGCATATTGTTTTTATGAACTTACCATGTCTGGTTCAACTCTCAACCTGAACTGAGCCATGACTTCGACGTCATCATGTATGAAAGCGAGCGAGACTAATATTGGCCAACACTTACAAATTATTCTTTATACCAAATCACCGAATAAAATATAAGAAAACATCTATCATGTTTAATACGTATTTTACATCATATCAGATTATTCTAGTCCTGACAACAAAAGAATTTAACGTCATTCAGCGTGGAGTCACCGATGCTGTCGCACAGAACGGCCTCCACCATTATTATTGCGGAGTTCACCGGACAACTATTTCTTGAGGCCCAGTTACCGTTTGCTAGGCCTCCCGCGGCGTTGAAAGTGTCTCCTGCTAGTTACCTCCCTGATCGTTAATGTTGCTCGCTGTGGGTACAGTGTGGAGTCTGGCGTGTAAGTCCCAGCATTGGAACTCGATAGCGTTTGCTGACGTATCATTATCGTCTCCCTTGTGGTGCAAACAAAGTTGCAGAAAGTAATATAAAACAGTTTTCGACTTTTGCATCTAGAGCATTCTAAACAAAGTACCAAAACCTTATTTATATACAGATGCAAGTTGACCATTTGCAACACCCCGTGTTCACAGAAATCTTAGCATACGTGTATGCTTTCAATTGATAACTGTAACAGACACAAACACGCATTTAAATACCCCAGTTTGTACCATACAAGGCTAGTGCAGGCATATGTTTTATGAACTTAACATGTCTGGTTCAACTTTCAACCGGAACTGAACCATAACTTCGACGCCATGTTGATCATCGTGTTGACAGTACGCAGGACTATGCCATGAACCGAACTCTCCAATACCAGAGGCGATGTCGCCACCGAAAGAACTATTGACAGTTGCACATACCAAAGTTATGCCATTGAGAGCTGTATCGTCATCGGTTCTCTGACTTGATTGGACCTTGAAAGGAACTTGCTATAGTATTTGGTAGAAAACCGATGTTTCCTGATGTATAAATTTACAATAAAGATGATTAAGTTAAATTGAAATCAAATTAAAAGAACAATCTGCTGTGCATCATTGTGATGATTGGACCGAAGTGAACAATCGGCAAAAGGCTTCACTACTAGGCACGCAGTTTTCGAGATAATTTTGTATCATATAAAGTAAATTGTATTACGCATATTAGAACGATATGGCATCGTATTCAGAC
Organism: Dreissena polymorpha; assembly: GCF_020536995.1. NCBI lineage: Eukaryota > Metazoa > Mollusca > Bivalvia > Myida > Dreissenidae > Dreissena > Dreissena polymorpha. Next base: position 40,862,566 of record NC_068370.1, on the reverse strand, counting down.
GAGGAAGTATAAAACGGTGTATTTTTTAAATTATCATAGAAAGTAGCGCAAACTATATACAGTAATCATACAAGCACAATATATTCGTTGAACATGAAACTTATTGTTTTGTTTTAAAACAATGTCAACTTTATTCTATACCCAACCGCATACGTTGATCTCGCACACTACTGCTCCTCCCTCAATGTTCAAAACTGACCAACATTGTTAGTTTAATGTATATCAACGACGATAGTGAATTAGTTTGCAAGCAGGAATCTATTGGTAAAACTGTACGGACAAACGAATAGAAATATAATCAAGAACCGTTTTGCCATATACATTAAACGCAAATTGATTTTGACAATAGAGAACATAGTGCGCATTGAGAATAATGTTGGACACACTGTTCATCTATGACAAATGATAAGATACGAGTAAACAGCATTGGCCTTTTAGAGGGGAGCTTTATACAGTCAGTAACAAGTATGTTATGCATCATTTCAATACCATGGATAACAATTGTTCCTTCGTGTACCATCCCCTGCGGCATGAAGTTCATGAATTCATGAATGATTCATGAAGTTCATGAACAGCTCATGATAAATTTGTGAAATTGATGAGAGCCATTTCATGAACTAAAGTTCATGAATGATTCATGAACTAACATTCATGCACCAGTGAATAATGGTTCATGAACAAGACGGTTTAATAATTTATTCACGAAAGATTCATGATTTGGTTCATGAACTAATGATGAATGGTTAATACACCTTAACAGATTATGTGGTTCATGAAGTGTTCATAAGACATTCTTGACTTTGTTTAAAGAACTAATGAGGGTTTTTTCGTGAATCTGAAAAATGTAAGATAAAAAAAGTGAAATATTCCCCATTTGGGTAACTAATTGATCTAGAACTTTTCATGAATTTGAACTACTAGTATGTGGTTCAAAAAAGGTATATTGAATATTTTTGCCTTTTTTAAGAACTTATGAAGAACTTTTCATGAATCCGAAGAATTCAAAAAGGGTTCATGAACTATTCTTGACTTGGTTTATCAAAAAAGATAATTAAAACTATACATGAGACTGAATTATTCAAAAGGGTCACAAGTGTAAATGAAAAGTTCCTGATTCACAATCAAGGTTACCCGCATTTACCAGAAAAGCCATACTGAATTTTCGACATTTTACATGTGAGCATATTGAGGAGTTCAAATGTACAAAACTAAATAAAAATGAGTAAAAGCTTATAATAAACACATAAACATACATACATCTAATCTCATGGTGACATGGAACGTACAATGGTCCGTAAGAAATTTCCAACCTAGTTTGAAATTTCAAATAAAACGTGTTCTACAATATATGAAAGACTTGAACATGTGACAGGGGAAATAAAACAATTCAAAATTAAGAAATATGGCGCATTTAATCATATAATTATACCAGTTAAGAGGAAAATAGCTTCATCAATGAATATAATAACACTAAACTTATTAAACATGATTTTCATGGTCGATTTTTGAAGAACTCCGCCAGGTTTGGAATAAGTGTAAAAATCCGCTTGGTAGTGATGACCCTTTGCTGACAGTCTGAGTTCTTCATAATGAAAATGTTGTTGACATGATTTTTATCAAAAAGTTTCTGTAGTGTAAGGTTTAAAATCCTTTTCACGCGAATTACTTAATTATCATCTCCATCACCCTCTAAAATCTCAACAGGGCATCTTCAATAAGCTCCTTGAGTCCCGTCTCACCACTGACACTTCAGTAACTTGAAACAGTGATTGTGGACACAGCCAAGTGCACGTACAACCTAGCCTGTCCAGTTTCTTCGCCGCATGACATACTTCACTATATTCCCTCCATACTTTTGCTTGGATATCAAGAATGTATGTGCTGAAACAAATTATTTGCATTTATAATAAAACTAGAACTGTGGCTGAAGGAGGACTTAATATCACCGCTGACAACTAACTTGGACAGTTAAACAAGGACAACTGTAAAGGGGAAATAAATCCATGCATGGAGTTTGAAGTTGATATCTTAAAAAGTTTAAAAGTTAAAAATAAACTGACAGACAGACGGTCAGACAGACATACATATTCCTACATGTTTTAATAAAATTAAATGTATATGTTTGCTTCAGTGACAAAGTATTGTTTGAAATGACGTGTTTGTTGCAATCAACTTACATTTTAAACTGTCAAAACCCTGTTTATGCCATGCAGTATCCTGAGCTACTGACATCCCCTTTCGACGGTTTTACATGGTTACTGCCTCCGATAGTTCCCTCCTCGCCTTACCTTTTTCCTGGAAAGAAATGATATCTACAATTTACTATAATTGACAACATTTTTTTCACGTAAATTAACAATACAATTGTAGTCTATACCGAGGTTAAATAAACAAGCACTTGTATAGGAATACCAACTGCCATAAGTGTTTAACAGTAAGTGTGATATAATCCATAGTGTGTAAGTGTCATGGCTGTTATTAATTCAGTCAGTTTTGACAAAGCATGTCATTACTACTATTTTGTATGATGAACACGTTCAAACTTGATTAATAAATAAGCGTAAACAACATTCTTCATCCAAATTTTTATACCAAATATTACATGTATTATAATATTATGCCTACTGGATATGAAACTGACTATTTATGCACATTTTATGTATTAATTGAAACATGGTATATACATTAAAAATCGCATAAATCAAGGAAATACCTACATTTCCATCTGAAGTGAATTGTCAAGCAGCGTCCGGAATTCAACAATTCGGCGACCGCAACAGTATTTTCACGGATAGTTTGTTTAATAAATATAAACACTACCGTCCAATAGTAGACTTTTATCATTAACCCCAGTCAAATAATAATGATCAACAATTACACTTCTATCAATCTTTCTCTTAAACACAGTCTTTCAAAACCGTAACTTCTTCAACAAAACACAAAGTTCAATTAGCCTTCCAACTATCATTGGATACTTTCTGCTCTAAAAATTGTTCCTCTGCGTGTATATAAACTCCAGAGGTGTAGTCCTGGTCAACAATTACTGTTTCTTTCACTTTAACTTACTGGAAACGTCCGCATTTGACACGGATCGACATTTTGACAAGTCGCGAAAATAGATGACCAGAAATGCCGAGTTACACCGGAAATGACGTCCCGGCGTTATTTAATTTAAATCGCACACAGTTGTTGTAAAAAAATATTGTGGTCTGCAGAGTTTACTATACGCTGTTTTACTGGGGAAAAGGTTACAAACGAACAGAAAGGTAAACACTTTTTAAGAATGATGTAAAGTATAGGATGAAAGATGTTGTTGCTGGCAAATTTCTATTGCAATGAATGAATGATGACTCAAATGAGTCATATATTTTCGTGGTTTGTAAGTTTTGCTTGTGCTATTTGAAATTTGAATTTAGATAAACAATCCGTGCGATAAGTTGGTAGTTAAGTTATTCTTAAACCGATGTGATTAGAATAATTTAAAAATTGTCTATAGCATTTGGTTAGCTATAAATAAAATGGAATTATCTTAAAGGAGTTCGTACCCTGCGAACTTCGTACCAGGAGTCAGTGATGTAACACTTTACTGATTTCTAACTAAAATAATTCGCTTTCAGAACAAATCTGGTTATTTTTCTTGAAAAAAAAAGAAATGAAATACTACAATAAATAGTTATCTGCTGTGCTAATGTAACATATCTGATATGCAATGCAGAGCTTATACATTATTTTTTAAGTAACTTATTGTAATAAACAGACCGATTTCAGGGGGATGAATGTCCCCAATATGGCAATATCAACTTGAACGCTTCATACAGAGCGGAGTATTCTGTCTTCAAGGCTTGCACTTACTGTACATTAAATGAGTGTATGTCCGTATTTGCTCGTTATTATGTATAATAATCACTTATGGGACGTATCTTATTTTTGGGGCTAATTTGAATTTTAAGTAGTGCTTTTGTCTTGTTTAATTTGCCCCAGATAGTTGTCCTACAAAACAATATCAGTCCAAATCACCATGCAGGGTTAGCCTAACAAAATCAGACTTTTCTGTCCATTTCCTGTTGTCAGATCACAATGTATATTGATTGGAGATTCACTTTTATTAAAGTTTGAATGTAAATAACTTTTTACTATAGACCGTTTTATGTTTTTTAATCAGTAGAGCATGTGAACAGTATACCTCATACCAGAAAGGACCTGGAGGCAGTGCATGGTGTTCAATATTCTGCGCCAGAAAGGAAAATGGGAGTGTGTTGAAGACTTGGACAAACAATTCGAAAAACTAGCCGTTGTGCTTAGCCTGGCAGTCTGTGACTGGTGACATGTTTTATTTTGTTTACGTCTTGTACAAAAAAGACCACTTTTGAGTCACTAGGTCAGAGGTCAAGATCCCTGCACCAACTTGCAGACATTAATATGAAACTGCATGCGCAGTGGAGCGTTGGCAAACTTTGGCGGTGCACTCTTTGGTTAGGGAGCATTCTTTCGAAAGACATGACTTTGTATAAATATTTTGTTTTGCCAATTTATATGAAATTAAACTGGTGTGATTGTATTCCACAATTGTTTATTTTTTAGGAGACTCATTTAATGTGATAATATTTGTAAAGGTCCTTACTAACTAGATCACCTGTGGGTTAGTGCATCTTGATATGTTTCTGTTTTTTCCCTTTTATTATCTTTCAAATACATATAATGGTATGCATTTACTTCTTACATTCATTGTTCTTGAAGCATTCATGACATCACTTTGTTCATAACTAGTTCTAGTACATTGAATAGAGCAAGAATAATTCATGAATTGAAACTTCATGAATAGAGCAAGAATAATTCATGAATAAAAATTTCATGAAAAGAGCAAGAATAATTCATGAATTTATGCAGTTTCAATTCATGAATTGTTCATGCACTATTCATGAAATATTCATTATTATGTGAGTTCATGAACGTTCATGAATAATTCATGAACAAATTATTCCATGAATGGTTCAAGAACAAAATAATTCATAAATGGTTCATGAAATTATATTTCAAGAACTAATTCAGAAAGCGGCCATTCAACCTTCATGAATTGCGCAAGAATAGTTTATGAATGTTGTTCATGAATGATGCAAGAATGATTCATGAATGGTTCATGAACAATTCTTTAAACTCTCACAGGGGATGAGCTGTATTGTCTAATTACAAGCAGTCCTTTTTTATGATAGAATCGCATATCTCTTAAATTATCGGAATTATTGTTCGTGTTGTTATGTTTTATTGTTGCTGTTTGTAATCGGGCTTTCAACGACGTTGAAATCCTTATTATTTATAGTTAGTTATTATATGGCGTCAAGCAGGCTGTTTTCGGTCAATAACTTTAGTTTGCATAGACAAATCTTGAGTAAATTTGGATATAGCAAGCATGCAAGTCGATCCAGTTGATAAAAACTTAATCAAAATGTATTTCCTTAAAATATCTAAGCAAATATGATTCTTGTTCATAATATGTTTGCAGCAAGGAAAACTCTTAAAAACACTTTAATTGTTTACCTCTCTGGAGGCCAGATATGTGCATCAATCTTGTTGAATCTTGTTAGAATGTTCATCTTGACAATAAATTTTCCGAGTTTAAATGTTCGTAAGATGCGTTGACGAGAAATAAGGTCGAATACTGGAAAAACAATTTCGCTTCTTTCAAAGCACCATTTATGACTCGATGGCATATTTGATCAGACAATTTATCTTAAAATCTAGGCAGACTTTACATTCAAGTTTATCAAAACAAAAAGGTTTCCAGGCCAAGTCTTTTAACAATCGTATTCCAAATTGTTTTTTGTTTTACAATTTTATGGGGCACACTGTACTTACTTTATGGATAAACACACATTATTTTATTCTTCTATTATATAATTTGTATCTTATTCTAACACGCGCTGCCCAACATGGGCTATTGTGGTCAGTCTTTGTCCAGCGTCCGTCCTTTTGTGTTGTCCATCTCAAAATTTAAGCTCGTTAACATAAAAGAAGTCGCATTAAAACACAACCGAGCATTCAGTTCTTATGGAAGACTTTCAACATAACCTTATATCCGGCGTCAAGTGTTTCCTGTTTCAAACTTTAAGCTTCTTAATACAATTTGTATCCGATCTTCATGAAACATAGTCAGAAAACATATACCCGCATGCGCTTGTAGCATAGCGCATATTTATTTTAAAGAATATGAAATTAAAACATACACCATGTCAAAATGCAAACAGTAAGTGCAGTGCGCCATATACAGAAGGAGTAATTACGTGACAAACAAGGTGTCGACGTCCATGCCGAGGCAGGTATATTTCGTCGATTTATACCCTTTATTACTTGTATTATGTTTTCTTATTCCGCTTACTTTCCAGCCATATTTCGAAGAAAGTTTCTGGCTTTTATTTCATAGTAATATTCGCTCTATATCTCGACTTTACTCGCAGCGAAATTTCTTATTGGGATGACATATTTAGGGCTCCACTAAGAAAATTCGCACCGAGTAACGTAGAGATAAAAAGCGATTTGAAGACGAAATAAACGCTTTTCACGGTTTTCACCGTTTTACTGATATGGCTGGAAAGTTAGCGTCATTTAAAAAATAAACAGAAGTAATAAAGGGTATAAAACGGCGAAAAATGACTGTCTCGGCATGGACGTCACCATCTTGACTATCACGTGATTACCCCCTCAGCGCTGACTCAGACTCTTAACTAATTACTCGAGTCGAGGATATTTCAGATGAAGTCACATCATAAATATACAAAGTTTAACTAGAAGAGGTATGAAAGCAGTTAGTAGGGCTATGCAGAAACCAGCTTTATGTTCATATGGCCGTTTTGATAAAAAGAGTCATAAAACTCTTAGAACAGTGAACGGAAATAGCGGGTTAAACATGCTTATGAACTAATACAATCAAACAAAGGGTAGCCAACATTCTTCTCTAATCCATCCATGCGATCTTTAATTGCATCACTTTGCGACTGCCCGAAACACATTTCACAACTAATTGGATGCTTCTTGACTCAGATGAGACGATCTTGTTTAAGGCCTTATATAGTAATGCAATTTTACTTGCAACATAATCATCGTTTCAAACACTCACTAAAGTTATTATTAGCATATACAACGTTATGTAATTATATAAAATGTTGAACCGTTGTACAAATTAAATATGGCTTATGTGATTATCAAACAGATAAAATATACTGACATTTAATGTGTGTTTCAACGACTAGGTTACACTTTAGACGTTATCAGTTTTACATATTAGAATAATAATAACTAAACACACCTTTCAAGTATTTCACATTTGCAGTGTTACTTGCTATGCAGTTTAATAGGTTACGGTCAACTGTTGTTAGATTATTATTATATTTCAGGGAACTTTTCACGTTTTGGTAAATTGACAAAATTAAAAATAAATGTTTTAGATTCGCAAATTTTCGTTGTAGTACAGATATTTGTATGGAAACAGAAAAACCGAACCTTAACCATGCTCTAAAATATCCATTATAGGCATCTTTTGATGATTTGAAAACCTGAAAATTATAAAGCGTTGCTACGCGAAACGATTGAATAATTCTGAGAGCTCTGTTGTTGTTGTTATATTTTGTGACACTACGAGGATAACTTATATAAAGTAAAAAAATAGTTTTTACATAATGGCAACATTAATAGCAACACAGTTTCTAAGTTGTTACGACTTGTACTTGAAAATAACTATTTTCAATTTGATGATGAATTCTTCTTACAAAAAATGGGTACCGCTATGGTAGTCCAATGGCGCACGCATATGCCTCACTATTTATGGGAAAATTTGAAAAAGACTTCATTGAAATATGAGAACATAAAACGACACTGTGGTTTCGTTTTTTAGATGATATATTTATGATTTTGGACCACTCTTTAGAATAGCTTGAATTGTTTATTGAAGCATTAAATCGTTTTCACACCAACATACAGTTTACGTATTCAGCTTCTGAGAAAATCGTGTCTTTTCTCGATGTGACTGTTTCTATTTATGACGATTTAACACTTCAAACATATATACACATAAAGGAGACCAATAACCACCAATATGTTGACTATACGTCATGTCAACCTAAACAGTGTAAGGACGGGATACTATACAGTCAGGCGAAGCGATATAGACGTATTATATCGGATGACAACAGTTTCAAATCGTCACTTCAAGACCTCAAGCATCATTTCAAAGAGCGAGGTTATCCGGAAAAAGTTATCGATTGTGCGTTTGAAAAAGTTTCTGCTCTATCTCAAGAAGACGCATTACAGTCCTGCAATAAAGCAAAAACAAAAGAAATTTCATTTACAGTGGAATATATAATCCGTCATTGCCAAACATAGGAGCCGCAATAATTAAGTATTGGGACATACGTTAACTGTCACAGAAAGAAGAAGTGAGAAGTGTGTATGAAACTTATAAGCCCATACTGGCGTTTAAAAGGCCTAATAATATAGGAAACTACATTACACGTGCTCAATTTACGAACAGTTTGAACAGTTCACGTGCGTTCAGTGCCTGGGGAAGAACACGTTGCTCTCATTGTAAATCCATACACGTTGGAGAAAATTAAAGTACAGTAACAGGCGAGCAATTGAATTTACAGAAAAATATTAACTGTGCATCTAAAGATGTAATTATATACCTTATTATATGTAAACAGTGTAAGAAGCAGTACGTTGGACAAACCATGCAACCGGTGTCAAAGAGAATAAAGAGTCATCGATTTGACATAAGAAACTTTTCTGACCCTGAATTTTCAACATTGGTCGCATCACATTTTAAAGGCCCTATAAAGGTGACGATCCGTAATTACTTACCGATTAAAAAAAACAAACTTATTTTATTTATAAAGGTTATCAAAAAACAATATATAAATGCTATTGGACATTACCATAAACAAATGAGCAATACAACTTGTTTTGAGCTCAAAATAAAGTGTCCTTCGAGTCAATTGTGTTAACAAACAGTTTATTTACATCGCTGTTTACTCGGGAAAGTGAAAGTAAAATTGACTCAGGTCACCAAAAATATATCGTTGATTTTCAACGTTTTCCGGTATCACCCACAAAGTAAGTCTCTTCTAAATGGTTAAAACGTTTGTAGTAATCTAATATGTTACTTTCTGTTGGTGAAAGGTGTTCAAAATAGAATTAAAATTGAATTTGTTTTTGGTTATTTTTAGCATACGTCATCGCTTTGAGGCTACAAACCACGTTAGTTGCATAGTTGTAAACATTTCTTCCAATTATGAAACGGATATATCTTCCATAATTCTTGACAACGTTGCACCTAAGCTGTGTTATTAGCATTTTTTATGCAAGAGTAACTGGAATCCGGAAAAAATTAGACCATTTATATGCATAATATTTGGATTTATCACCTTTATAGGGCCTTTAATGAAGATCAGCACAGTGCAAATTACTTTTCCTTTATGCCAATTGATGTTGTTAGTAGCAATATTAATCATCTGTGTAAGGAAACTTTCTGGATACATAGACTTAAAACATTACACCCTAATGGTATGAATAACAAAGTTCTTTTTAACATAAAAGACTAGCTCTGCAATTTAATTTAGCTTTCTTTTGTTTTTATTTCCTATTAGTATTTTGTAAATATAATTTTATAGGAAATTGAGTATTCTTGAATCCGAGAGTTAAGCGTCATTTAATTAACGTTCATTTTATTGTCGTACATTTTCCCGCAATTTAATGTACATAAAGTCAATGACGTAACATCCGCTTTCTGTTATTATTTGTGTTATCCTGAAGAAGGCGTAAGCCGAAACGTTGATTAAAAAGGGAAAAAAGTGTTTTTGTTTGATTTATCATACTTTATATAAAGTATAAAATACATCACTCATTGTATGAGCACGGATGGCCGAGTGGTCAAAGCATTAGAACTTTATTCCAGGGGTCATTTGTTCGAACCTAGTTGAGGGTTATTTTGTTCTTTTTTACTGGAGCTTTTTAGATCCAATGTTTACATTTATCAATATAAAGCATTTAATGACAAACTTCAAAACATGTCAAAATCTGTGAAAAGGTCCCTTTGAGCGTTACAACGCGTTTGCCAGCGAGTGTTGGTATTAAAATGGCACTCAAAGCAGGGCATAAATACGAAGGGTTTTCCAAGGTTTGAGTTGATATAAAATAGACAACTACGAATGGAAATATATTTTTTATGTAAATGCATCAAATTCAGAAAACCTGCCTGTGCTTTAGAGCAACATATACGGTATAGGGTTCATCTAGATATTTCAAACACACAGTAACTGAAATCGTTTGATTGTATTGTATTTACACATTACATTTAATATTCTTCGTATGCCGTTAGTAGAAATTGTTACACATCCATTTTAACATATATTCCTTACCGAGAATAAATCCATTTAAAACTAAAAGCCAAGTCACTCTATACATGTATGAACAATTCCAGGCGGTAAACAAGCTAATATATTTACAAATGTCGGGTAGGCTTTCCAGCGTATATTTCTGTCTCTATTGCAGAACACAATTAGGTTCCTGAAACGAAAGTTTTTTCACCCGATCATTTGTATTAATCTGCATATATCTATTAAAGATGTAATTATTACAGCTTAAACGTATGCAGTAGTTTCACAATGAACAAAACTCACTGATGTTTCTAATGAATTAATCTAGTAAAATATTTAAACATGTCTCTTTATCATCATCGTCTACTGAACTATTACCTGTTGAAACACAATATTAGGCCGGATTCCTGAATGGTTTCCCTAAAATAAATGAATCATTAGATGTAGACGGAAAACATACAACCATGCTCATTAATCCACTGTAAATGTCCATGAATAAAAGTGCAAGATGACCAGGACTTCATTCTCTGACCTTATCATGCACTATATACAACACCTACTATTTCATGTCAAATAAAGTACTCGCACTACGAAAATAACGAAATGAGGCATGAATATAATTTCGATTCATACCCGACTTCCTTATGTTTAAAGAACAAAAAACATTGTCTTTTTCAAAATTAAATAACATCATGTGGAGAGGTTAAATTAAACGTGACAGTATAACTAATTCTAAATAAAAAGCAACATCAATGCTAACATAATAGCTATTTGCATGAAAGTTTAGAAATAATATGCCACATTATTACAACAAGTGGTTGTCTGTTGTTTTTTTTTGCCACATGATGCCTGTGTATAAGCAAAGATTACTTCACGCTATTTTAAGACTATTACTAGTTTATCGACGTGATCTACGTCGGGTAGGACGTACATAACAAGTATTCCATAGGGTCCATCATTTTTTCTTTCTAGCCTTTTTGTACAAAAAATCTCAAATATATATATTAATGTTTTTTACGCATCAAAAGCGTACAACTATTGACAGGAATCGTGAAAGTATCAAATGATCGACTTTAGCCCCTACGTCAACATCATAATTGTTATTCGTTTCGCGTACACATATACAAATACAATTAGAAAGCATATTACATTTCTTAAAATTAGATCCATTGAAGAAAATTATACAGCTACGCCTAATTTGTAATAAGCATATACATAACAAACAGTAGGTCACCCTTTTTGATATCTTTTATTCTTTTGCCCGCTATTTCTAACAATAATATTAAATACTAATGTCTAGCATAATTCGGTTTGTAACAATAACACTTACTTGTAGGGCGTTTTGGATAACTCCAGTCATGAGCTGAAAGTCGTTGGCATGGATGCAATTTCTGGGTATCTTTTCAATCGTTGTTTGCACCCATGTGAGTGTGTCAACAAGGGACTCGCCATCTCCTTGCTGGAAACTCTGTTTGATTCCTGCACTTCTTTCATTTAACTGTCTGTCGACCTCTTGCCAGTCCCGATAAATCTGCCTTAACATGACATCAAATAAGGTATAGTGTTGAATATCAATCGGGTTTACATAAGAGTGTTTGAAGCATATTTAATTTTACCAAAATGGTTAGTTCGTTCACCCGTGAAACGTTTTTTTTTTATGGCGATGATGTATGTTACGGGTATTATTATTATTATGTATGTATCTATATCGCCCCATTGGTGCAAAAAGGTACCATGTGCCTTCTAATTTCAATGTCTCATGGTACCTTTTTGCACGAATGGGGCGATATTTATTATGTATGTATGTATATTACACTACACGTGTCACACTAAAACGTCTATTCATATCAAATTACGTTATGAAAGAAGTTGGCAAGCAAACTGAAATGACGCCAGTATAACACCATTGCAAACTGCATGAACTTAGACTCATGGTTATTTATAACGCATATATCAGAGCAAAATCAGCATAAACAGCATAGGCCTACCTGTACGTTTCAAAATTGGTTGCGCTTATGTCATTAAATACAGCAGCGGCCTCCCTCATTTTCCTAGAAATAATATAATATGTCTTTACCAATAAAGAACCATACGAAAACAAATATCAAACTGTTAGGCGCGGATGTGCACATTAAAACAATAGAGTAAAACAGCTTATCAAATTCTAGTATGATATTTACGTTTAGATGCTCATGAAGTATAAACACATAAAGAAACGGCATTACCTAAGTCGGTCTTCATGTATCGCGATGTACTCCTCTCGTTTCTTTACTTCAGCATTTAAGAATTCGATTCTGTTTTAAAAAAATATAATGATATTAAAGGGCAAATTAAAATAATATATTGAACTATTTGCGTTAATATAAACTACGATTGTCAGTTGTGTTAATCGATCTTATGATTGCTCATTTAAAAACGACTTAATTAAAACAAACGCAATACCGGGTGTCTGCTTAATTGCAGAAATATTTTTTCCGCTTTTAAAAATAATCAACTCCTTAGAATTTTACGTCTAGTTATCTATCATATTAAAATATCACATATCGTAAATTCGAAGAAATAAAGGTTGATACTTTTTGTTTGGACAAATTCAAATGGGAACTAAAAAATACGAGTGTGAAATGATATACAGCGAATGGAGTAACGTTATTGAATTTATGAAAGCATATACCTGTTTCTCAGTTGCATATTCCATTCCAAATCAGCCGATTTCCTGAAAAATTGGATAACAAAACATTAAAATACGAGCGACTTTTCCATATTTTACTGTTTAATTTATGCATGTGAAGTACATCAAACTTCAACGGTTGCCTACACTTGGAATTATTGTTTTCCGCCGTACATTATTTTTACCTCTGTTCAACAATGTCTTCAAGTTAACGCAAAACAAAACATAAAAGATAGATACAGCAGATGTGTGTTTTAGAAAGACAATGCCCCCTATTGCGCCGCTTTGAAGCCATATATTTGACCTTTGACTTTGAAAGATGACCTTGACCTTTCACCAATCAAAATGTGCACATGCATGCCAAATATCAAGTTGGTATCTTTAATATTGCAAAAGTTGCAAAAGTTATGACCAAGGTTAAAGTTTAAGGGCACACACACACAATTACTGACTGACGGACAGACAGGCCAAAAACAATATACCCCCGATCATTTGATCCGGGTGCATAACAAATAGCCAACAAACTCTTTCAGAAGATGTACATCAAAACCCATACTTTAATGTGTCGATTTCTTTTTTAAGCGCCTCCTTCTTTTCCTCTAAATCAGCTATTTCCGACGATAATATATGTTCGCTCTGTCGTATTTTGTCTCCAAAGTACACTTCCAGTACACTTCTCAAAAACCTGCATAAAGAATATAGCAACAATTATTGAAACTGTTTCCAGTTCAACAGTTTGCTACTGTCGACCCATGCCGGTGACATATGTTAAACGAATAATATATTTACAGAATGCCATGGTAGCGTATTACGTAACCTTTTAAAGGGTCAACAAACCCTATACATCCGTGAGGTTCATCTTCTGTACTTGTGTGCTCATCGGCTTCGGTTAAACTCAACCAAAATCGTTGTTCTTCAACCTGGTCCATAACTGTTTTTGGGAAGAACTGGCGGCCGCATCAGAGGTAAGATATTTACGGTGAATCGTTTAATTCGTATCTTTTTCTTCTTCTATTGCAAAGTCTTTTATGTCGAATTTGTTATTGTTTGCAGGATTCAAAATGAAAGATAAAAAAGGAGTCTAAAGAATCATAACTTTTCACTATCAATTCAGAAACATGTTTCTGGATATTTGTTCGAAACATCTACACGGAATCCATCGCAGTATCTTGTAACAAATAATACAATTATTATTTACAAAATCCCATGTTATGCTTGTACTGATATACATTTATTTTGTACTCTATTTTGAAAAGTTTATTCTACACATGGAATAGTGACCTCGTATTATAGTATGAGCTAAGCTATGAAGTAGTGCATACTAAATTTGCTTAGTTTGCATACAGAACATTTATCATGCTGAAACCAAAAAATGACAGCGGTGCGCGCGCAACTTCTCTTTTTCTACAAGCTCTGAGAAATTATGTATTTTGTCTCTTTTCCTCATGCCTAAACGACTCTCCTTGTCTTCAACTTTCTTTATGAAGAGTATAGTAAGCCATCTGCATCAAGACCTGGCATATAATTTCTAAAAAACTAGAATGGCAGATGCATCAAAAACGTTTTGAACGCCCCTCTTACTTCAACCTCGTTCTGAATTCGCATTTGTTTACTTCCGTTTACGAAATTTGAAGGAAAAGTTAACGACTTTCGACCATCAAATCACCATTTTAATGTTTACATCCGTGCCAATCATTACCAGACTAACGCCAGCGATGCCAAATCATAGTGAGAAGTCTGATAGTGATGTATTTTACCCAGTTATAGGTCAAAGTCGCCAAACATTAGGTCCTGCAACCTTGTCACTTTCTTCCCACCTTATTATTAGCATGAAGACCACAATAAGAAAGGCTCAAGGCCCTATCTGCTGAGACAAAAAAGTTCTGTTGTACCCATGTATCCCTCTACTAGCAGAGTCATACGTACCATAATCAAACCCCGGCCCTAGACAGATCAAGTTCGTCTGTGTTATATGCTAAATGCAGCAAAGCATGCAAATGGACAACACCCTGCGTTTGTTGCGACTCATGCGAAGTGTGGTACTATCAGGAGGGCATGTGGATGCCTGATTCTGTCTTTAAAGGCACTGACCTTCATCACTTAGATTGCGTTCAATGCGGCGTGCCAAACTTTTCAACAGGGATATTTGAAACAATTCTGTTTGACACTTCAAAAAGCTACTCTACCCTAAGGGATATCACACATACAGATAGTAACATCAGCTTCAGCCGCGCCCAAATGCCACATCGTCGCCTCATCGGCGTCAGCGAAGCTCAAGCCCCACAACTGCCAGGGATGACATTCGACGGAGGACTTTTGTTGTTAATCGGCGGTCCATCAAAAGCCCAGGCAAGAAGGCGATACTACATAACATGCTAGAAGCCACACACGCTGACATAGTCATTGGCGCGGAATCATGGCTATATGACTCTATTGGAAAATCAGATGTGTTCTCGGCAAACTGCAATGCTAACCGGAGAGATCGAGGATGCAAACCCCCTGGAGGAGTATTCATCCTGATATCAGACAAACACAGGAGTGATGAACCAGAAGTGTTGAATTCTGACAAAAACTTAGAGGCGGTGTGGGTCAAGGTCCAAAGTCAAGGAGCACATGACCTCTACATTGGTTCGTGCTATAATTGACCTTCATCCACTGATCCAGAATATCTAGAAGAGCTCAACGTCTGCCTCGCCAGAATCCCAAGAAACGCCAATCTATGGCTGGGAGCCGACTTCAACTTGCCTGATATTGACTTGGAGAACGAATGCCCTTCACGACAGGCCACAAACAACACCCAGTGTAAAGAGCTCGTTGAACAAGCTGCATCACTACGGCATACGCAGCCAGACCCTGGAGTGGATCCGAACCTTCCTGATAGACAGAACATAGAGAGCTGTTGACAAAGCAACCTCAGATCCCGCCCCAGTAGTCAGTGGAGTGCCCCAGGGGAGTGTTCTGGGACCGATCCTCTTCATTGTCTACATTAACGACCTCCCCCTCAAAGTCTCTTCCAAGACTATTCTGACTATTCTGACGACTGTGTAATGAAACAGAGAAATATCCGCGAAGCGTGAGTGTGGGCTGCTTCAGGAAGACCTCCGTCTTATGTGGGACTGGGAGGAGCTATGGGGAAGGTCATTTAACCCAGAGAAGTGCCGCATTCTGCGAGTACACAGAAAGCGATAGCCCATCCTATTCAGTTACACCGTTAAAGGCCGCACGCTTGTATGTGAAGAAGCTTCACAATAGCTTCGGATTGAGCTGAAAAAGGACATGTCCTGAAAGCCATATATTCAAAAAGCAATCAAGAAAGTCAACGGTTGCCTTTGTTTCCTACGCAGGAAGGTATGGATAGGCAACGAGGAGGTAAAAAGCGCAGCATAATTTTCCGTCGTTCGCCCAAACCTAGAGTACTGCGGCACGGTGTGGAGCCCATACCATAAGGAACCGATCAATGAACTGGAGATGTTCCAAACTACCAAAAACGAGGAACCCGCTATGTGGTGAACAAATACCACAATACCAGAAGCGTCACATCAATACACAAACACCTAAAGTGGGAAACTCTAGAGTCCAGAAGGACTAAAGCCACACTGATATTGGTCTACACGATCACCAACGACATTGTGGACACACCAGTAACTAAATACCTTTCCCCTGGCTTGGGCCGGACACGGGCTAATCATTCCATCAAGTATCTGCAATTATCAACCTCTACTTCATGCTATCGCCACAGCTTTGTCCAAGTAAAATCACCACTTGGAACAACCTACCGGCCTCCATCGCTTAAACCCTTGACTTGGTATCCTTCAAGCGGAGGCTAGCAACAACCAGATTCTAAATATGTTGTCAGCGCCAGCTACAAAGTAACTCCAAATGACCCCTCATGGCTGTGCCGGTTGAGGTGCAAATCTCTTGGCGGCCACCGTAGCCAGAGAGGAATGTGGGAGAAAGATGGAACATAGATGGTGACTCTCCTATACTTTTCTTCTATCTCTTAACTATCAAGCGCTTCTTACCCTACATTTTTCACTCTATATCCTCATTCTGTCACCAACCGTCGCATGATAACCATGTGTGATTGCAGCGACGTACGATGTAGATGTAGAAACATATTATCACTCTTAAAGGGACTTATTTACAGTTTGGCAAAATGACATTACCATCGAGATATTGAACAATGGTTGTATGTATTTTACTCAATCAGCCAAATAACACTGCTGACTAAGAACATATGTTATACATTTATGTTTTAAAAAAAAGATAATCATTAATCAAAATCCAAAAATAATACACATGTGTACGCTTCTTATTGGTTTAA